>NC_061792.1:13083446-13120975 GCF_022458985.1 Mugil cephalus | reverse complement strand
TTCATTTTTATTAACAACTTTCTGAATGAACTACATTAACATGTGAACACAGCGTTAACTTTGTACATTTAATCTGTTTATAGCAGCTTTAAATGTCGTCTAATGTTTCCCTAACTTTCCGTTTCTCCGCTCTAACCAAGGAGGCCTGTTTTTAAATTCCCTCTCCTGACTCTCACTCCACAAGGCTGGCCAGGTCCAATTCTCATCTACACAAACACACACACAGAGCAGCAGCAGCTCCTTGATTTCAACCAAACCACCAGTGACTAGTTTTAGGTAGAATTCAATGAGCCAATCAGCTGCTGTTCCAATAGTGGTGACTATTATTCTAACATACATGAGTTCCACTTACCAGGTAGGACGACAGCGTCATCAGCTCTCCTTCCCTACCATCTCAAATAGTGTCACTGGGCTTCCTTTTCTTTCTTCTCATTGTTTTTTCTCCACATTCCTTCTCCACTGACGAGCGTTGGACCAGTTCAAGTTGTCGACTCGTTGCCGCCACACAACTTCACTGCTTCCTTAGTAGTTAACGTCGGGTCCACGTCACGCTTGACGGAAGCCCCCATGGTCCAAAAGTGAACGCTTGGTAACACAGAGAAGGTCCATTTATGAACGGGAAAGTGAAGCTGTGTCACTAAACCAGGCTGATACGTATCGTTGTGTGTTTTTCAGCGGTTAGACGACAATTCAGGAGCTTTTCTAGTGGATATACGGCGTATACCTGCGTATCACATAGACTACACCACTGGTCTGACATGGAGAAACATGTGGATGAAGCTCTCCTCTTGACTCCACCTCCCAGTAACATGGTCCAGTCAGAGTCTCTCCACACACAAGCTGCTGCTGATTCAACCTCTGGATCATCAGGACTCAGCTCATCCTCTCTCAGCTCACATACCGTCCTGTTTAGAACAATGGCCAACATCTGGAGAGAGAAGAAGAAAGAACAGAGGAGATGATTTAGAGCTTCATCTCTCACTCTAAATGTATTCAGATGAAGGAGATTAACAACCAATCAAGGCCTAAATCAACAGTCCCAACTTTTAAAATGTGAATATCTGCTACTTTTCTTTCTCATCAACTGAATTTCCTCCAGTTTGAAATTGTTGGTGGAACAAAAGAAGTGATCTGGACATGTTGCCTTCAGCTGTAAGAAATCAGAAAAGTAGTTTTTCTCCAGTTTCTGCTCATTTTAAAGAGAAACTAATTGATGAATAAGAACAGTCCTTTATATTCACCTCATTTAAACTGATGCTCAACCTGTAGACCCAACACCTCACAGCTGCAACCAATAGAAATGATTGATTTATTTCTGAAGCTGAACATTCAGGTTATTAAAGTTACAGCTAAATAAAGCAATAAACTAACAAATCTTTCCATTTAAGATGCTGTGTCCATTCAAACGAGTCCCTTTGCTTTAACGTAATCACTTAATCATTGTCCTCCTGCCAACAGAGAAGGCCTAGTTTGGAAAACAACCACTTTTAAAGTAAAAGTTTAAGTTGGATGAGAAATATACAGAAATATGTGTAAATATATCCACATATAACTACACGCTCTTAGAAATGACACTGTGAACGGACCAGGATGAGTGTGGAACCGGATATTATTGACACAGTATAAAGCAAGGACGCAGAAAAACGTGGCACAGCAATAAATGTTTGCAGAAAATGTTCCTGATTAAGTTGCGTAATAGCAGCAGCAGTGTTTCTCAAAGGAGCCGCGAACATGTGTCCTCTCACTTTGAGCTACTTTGAATGAATAAACCAAAACTCACCGGCTCGGCTGCGTGCTGTCACAAAATATCCGCTTACTGACCAAAAACACAACTATTGTGAGGAGAGTGTCGCCCTGTTTGGCTCAGTGTCTCTTTTCTCTTTGGATGAAGCCGCAGTCACAACAGCCGCTGGCCACGCCCCCTGCGTAACGCGTACAGTGCGTCATTACGTAAGTCTGTGACCCTCTACGTACTTTTCCTTCTTTATTTACATCGAAATAACTAAAAAACACAATGAATCTCATATTTTCTCCAAATAACATTTGAATCAACACTAAAATGCATCAATGTAAATTAATTAATACATTTTTTCAAGTTATTTTGTTCTAAAGTCTGTCAAGTGAGTTGAGATCTCAGCCAACCAACAGCTAAAGAACATGGTACCAAATGTATGATCGGAACTTGAGTTAACAGCATGAGTAGAGATAATACAATGATTTGAAAATGATTTTGAGTAAGCATGTTGATTTTCAGTAAAATAATTAATAAACATAGGATGTAAAATGAATAATAATTGAATCAGTGTAACTAAGTGTTGTGAAATCATGAGCAGAATAAGATAAACAGGATGTAGAGGGCCAGCAGTGGGGATAAAAAGGGGAACTGAAACCTTGTGGCCTAAGAGCAAGTCAGGACATGTCCAAGCGCATGGTTAGTGGAAAAGTACAGAAAAAGAACTAATGTCCTAATATTAATTAATGAGTCAGGGAGGTAACACCCTTATTGGATAAAAGTAGTAGGTGGGGGATGGTTAGTCATAATGATGTGTGGGAAATAGGATGTGTCTCGATTTAGAGAGTATAAAAGATGTAACTCAGAAATATACTACGGGAACTTCACCTCGGACACAGACTGTGCTGCATGCGGACTGAGCCAACACCCTCGCAGTACTATTTCGGCTTTTAAGAGTTTGGTCTGGATTCCCCCTGCCTAGCAGATAAAGTTGGATTATCTTTCACACTTTGGATTTCTACTACTTCTTGGACTTTGTACGGAGTCGAGGAGACCGAATTGGAATACAATTGAGAAGGATTTAAGGGATTTACCAAAGGACAGAATCATCGTTCATCAGGACTTCCCTATTTTACCAACTCCCCCCGCGGCAGTAAGAGGAACTAGGGTTGGGTGTGGTCGCATCGGCCGTGCGGCTCACTCGACGCCTGTCCTACTTTAAAAAGGATTTTTGGACAGTTTTGGACATTTTAGTATTACCCCTACTACCCCTGCTTGGATCATGAGTAATTCTTTGTTTTCGATTAAGTGATTGTTAGAACAGAATCTTAAGAGAGTTTATTTCTGATTAGGTATTACATGATTTAGGTTTAAATTGTATTCATATCTTATGTTAACCAATGCCTGATTCTTGATCAAATTAATTGAGCTGTTGCAAACCGCTATTGCTGAACCTGCAAATAAAATTTGGCTCTAAAGGTCAATAATCTTTGCTGACGATTATTTCTCCCTTTTTGCTGGTACTCAAGACAGTAAAACTATAGGCAATCTTAATGGTAGCTCCGACACCTGGCTCTTATTGGTCACACTAGTCGTTTCCACTTAAAACTATTTCTATGTCCCTAGGCTTCCAGCCTAGCCTTTAAATTATGACCTGGCACATACCAAGTGCACAGATCCATTAGGGGTAAGCCACCACAACTGACGGGACTCAACTTCGGACCCAGCTGCAGGACGCCTCCCTGACTGGCGGTTCCGGGGGACTTGAGGAAGCGGGGCAGACGTCAGGACTAAGGGTGGTTAGAAGCCAGGCGAGTTACCCTGCCTACAGCTTGAGTAGTGCTATCATTGAATTCGGTTGGAGTAATACTCCGCAGACGTGAAGCCATAACCCTATAGTAAACGGAGAAGCTGTTATACCTGTTCCGGGATCTAACACGTGGCGCCCAACGTGGGGCGTGGCAGAGCGAGCGACTTTAGCCACGCCTAAAAAAGAAGAAGAACCCTGGTAGCCCGGAGCGGTTACCGTTCGTGTGAGACGACCCGAGGTAAATAGAAGAGCAGCGCGGAGCCTCAGAAACTACGTGAGCTGTTTGGAGCCGAGGTAGCGAGAGAACCAACGCTCTCAACCTGTCCTGAGCGGCGAGACGCAGACAGGAAGAGTTGCAGCAGACATCGCTGGAGAGACCCCAACCGACGGGGATCCAGACGACCCTGCAGGGAGGCATCACCGCCCGACTCCATCCCTGACTCGACGCGCTACGAGAGGCTTTGGAGAAAGGCGGCTCGAGACGACAAAGACAAAGACAAAGTTAAGAAGAACGCCAGCCAGGTTCAGAGATGGCCGAGGGGGGAACAGAAATCCCAGTGGAGCAGCTCAGCTCGGAGTCGCCTCCAGTGTCCCCGCCAAGTGAGGATAAGGGGAACGAGGCCTCAGGAGAGGCCCCGGAGACCACGGTCCGAAGAAAGGAATATGGTGACAAGGCGCAGACCGGGACGGTAATCCAGGTCATTCCCTGGGGAAGGGGATGGGATACCTGGGACCCCACGGTCAAGCAACACGTGTCGGCGAGGTGCCTTGCGGTCCCCTTTTCTCCTGACACCTCGGATGAGGACGTGGGGAAGGAGGTGGACCAAGTCTGCAAAGAAGGAGGAACATTCCGAACCCCCAACGTGCTTGCACGGATAGGGGTGCATGTGGTGCCGTCCCCTGGAGCGGGAGCAACAAAGGATACAATAAAAGCATGGCTGCACTGGGCTGTGGGAGTAATATGGCCAGGGAAAAAGCTGGAAGAAGAGCCCCAGCCCGTGACAGCGTGGATAAGCCCCCATGAGAGATACGACCCGATCATCAAGATGCTAGGGAAATTGACTGGGGTAGGTGCAGTAACGATAGGGGCAAGGACTGTAGCGGCTAAGCAATACAAGGAGCATGAATCTTATCGGGTCATACTGCAGAGGTTCGGCGCCGTGGCAGACCGATTCCTGAGAGATCCCCCAGAGAGTATAGAAGGGAGCCAGAAGGAAAGCGATGCCGACTCTAGCCATGACTCGGAGCCAGAGCACCCGGAACCGGATTCCTCTCTGGAATGGGACCAGAAGGGAACCACGTTTGGACTAGCGGCCCTGCCTGCGAAGCTCGAGCACGTCTCTGTGACCCCACAGGTGGTGCGAACTTATCTGCAGGATAGGAGACAGAGTTGGCCTTCCCGGGAGAAACCCTCGAGGGAGCTGACGGATGAGGAGAACAAAGGAGACTGGCTCCCTCTCTTGGATCCTGTACCTGCCGGGGCTCTGAGATGGAAGGGCCAAACTCAGACGATAATGTACCAACACCATGGGGAACCATGGGATTTTGCGGGACACGGACTAATCGTGCTAACAGACCCCCGGTATAACCCTTGGAATAGTAAGTTCAAGAAAGAGCTGCGCAGGAATGCTGGTGAAGGGTTCGTTAGGGAATTGAAGGGCAGGATTAAAGAACTAAAGGGTGAAGAGGATAGCGGCCCAGTCCTGACTGTCAGCGGGGGTGAATCGCGCTATTTTGCCATAATCCATATTCCCGTGAGGGCATATGAGGAAGTGATCCCCCCCGAGGAGTACGAGAAGGAGCTGGTTGAAGCCCTGGAAATGGGGCTGCGGGCAGCCAGTAACGCTGGATATACCCGAGTAACGATGTGTGTTGATGGAATAAGATCGGGAAACTTGCCATGGTTGGTGGCTGAGAAGGCCATGGTGAAAGCTGGCCGCATACATGCGACAGAAGCGTCGGCTTGGTCCGGCATAGGGGAAATGGTCCTCGTCACCTCCTTGAAGCAGCAGAAAGAAAGAAGGGAGAGGCTGACCAGGACCTTAAATCGGCCGGAGGACGAGAAGTCCTGGGCACGTGTGAGAGGGGAGTCGCCGGGAGAACCGCTGAGAACTTCGCGACTCAGGAGCACCTCCACCCCGGGCAGGGATGCCGAGGGGGAACCAACGGCTCCTCCACGTCAGCTATCACCGACCAGAAGTCCACCCAGACGAGAGCTAGGAGCTGGGACCCCTGGGTCTGGAGGAGCCCCTAGTCGGATCAGGCTGGAGCCGATGAGGGATTATCAGGGTATGCAGACCGAGAGGACGCCTGGCGTAGCAGCTGTAACCTACCAGGAGCAACTAGACGCGGGAGCATTTAACACACCGACCCCAGGGAACGTGACTGCTCCAAGACACAGCGCGATACGAGAATCTTCACCTCCGCCTAATCGCTCCCGCAGCCATCAGGAAATCAGCAGCAGCAGCAGCGGCGACGAAGAGCCCGAGAAGGAGGAAGAGGCAGACACCCTGGCGTCTGTAAGGCAGGAAGACATCACGGGGGCCAGGGAACTGCGAGTTGGCCAGAGAAAAGGAACGAAGAAAAAGACCCCAGTATACACCATCTACAGTACCTCGGAAAGGCTGGCGCGTGATATTTCCTTTGGATATATAGAAACGCGGGATGGGCGGAAAACATATATGCCTGAAGCTGGCCAGCAGGACCATGGAGTCCCAGAGGAATGGGGAGAGCGGTTGGAGGAAGAAGTGGTGCTGCCAGTAAAAGCTCAGGTGAAGGAATGGGCCAATTTTCTGATGGCCCCCACCTTCCCCACACTAAGGAGCTGTGAGAATCTGACCGCTAACTTCAAAACCGCGTTCCTGGCCATTACACATGATGTTATGCTGAGACGACTGAAGAAAACAGCCCTCAAGTATGCGAAAGAGACCGAAAACCGCCGCTTGCAGGAGATATCATCCAGTGACGATGAGGAACTGGGAGCCTCGGCCCGAGTCGGTGCTGAGTTACAAAGGCGTCGGCCCACCCAGGACGTAGCGGTGAGCGTCAGCCGAGCTGGGACATCGGCAACAACAGGGGGGAGTTCCAGCTTTGAGGAATTTAAAAAGATAAAAATACTAGTGCAAGATAAAGCTTCCACTCAGAACCTGCAGGATTACCTGAGGAAGAACTGGCCGATGGTGAAATCGAGCACTAATGACAACCAGGCACGGCTGACCTGGCTGTCCCATGTAACTGGACAGCCTATGGATCAGGATGAAACCGCAGAGGAGCATTACAAGAGACTGGTGCTAGAGGATGGCGACGATGAAGATGCGCAAATAGAGAAGGCACGAGGACAGCTGGATCAGGGGCAGACTTTGACCCAGGTGTGGTACATCTTGAGCCGAACGGTGCCTGCAAGCCGGAGTGTTAAGGTGCTTAGGAGGTTGGTGAAGGGCCTGAAAGGTGAGCTGGATTTTGTTACCTTGGATGCGGTGAATAGTACACCGGACCAGATAATGGAAACGGTGAAGAAATGGGACCGTAAGAGGAAGTTCGAAGAAGAGAGGCGGGTCGAGGGGAGTCAACGTACTCAACAGAAGGTGGCAACCCCGAGGCCCCCGCCAAACCAGCAGAACCAACCAAGGAGAGTGGATCAACGGCCACCTGCACGAGGTCCCCCAGCTAACGCTCCTAGCAACAGGCCATTCGACCAACGACAATCTGGGGGAGAGCCCAGCAACAAGAAGACTGGATATCTGGCACCAGAGGAATATAAAAAATTAACACCAGAACAGAGAGATGCACTCCGTTTAGCCCGCCAGCAGGTGGCTGACGGGGGAAGAAGGAATAATGGACGCGACAGCTCGAGTCACCCTGGAACATGCTTACCGTGTCAAAGACAACATCTACACCCAGGTGGACGGTGTCCCCTATTTGGTGGACTCGGGAGCTGAGGTATCTATGACAAGGAGGGCTCTGAGTCCTAGGGGGAGGTTGAAGGTGCAGCTGGCGGATGCCTCAATCACAGAGGTACCCTATGGGATCTGGAAAGGAATAGTGTGGGTCCTGGGAGCTTATGACATGGTAACCATAGCAGACTTGGAAAGATTACATCAGAAACCGTGCAACCGTAGGAAAGTGGAGGAGAGGCTGAGAGTTTTACAAGCCCGGTTGGTAAGGTTGCCAACGGTCGAGGACTCGACCACCAGAGTCTGGTACAAGTCGGTGAACATTCCAGAAGTGACAGAGCAGAAAATACAGGAGAGTGATCTTTCTCCAGAAGGGAAGGAGAGATTGAGGGAGATCATCTCCAAAGCGAATGTGGCGAGATTCAAGAATGACTGTGGCGATCTGGGAACCAGGTATGTCCATACCATAGAAGGAGGAGTACATCCACCTGTACGGCAGTATCCTCTGAACCCGGGGGCAGTGGAAGAGATGGATCTTATCGTCAGGGAGTTGATGATGTTGGGGGTGATTCGTCATGAGCCAAACCCCATCACAAACAGCCCAATTCAGGCGGTGAAGAAACCAGAATCCTCAGGAGGGGGTTGGCGACCGGTAATCAACTTTAAAGCTTTGAACAGAAGAACCGTCGCCAACAGAGCAAGTCTCATCAACCCCCAGGGAACCCTAAAGACCCTAAAGCTGAAACCCTACAAGTCCTGTATAGACTTGGCCAATGGATTTTTCTCTCTTCGACTAGCCCGGGGTTCACAAGGGAAAACGGCCTTTACTCACAAAGGAAGATCCTACGTGTGGGAAAGGCTTCCTCAGGGATACAAGAACTCCCCTAACATATTTCAATCAGCAGTTATGGATGTACTTGATGGGCTGGATGCTACTATCTATATAGACGATGTGTTTATCGCAGATGATACAGAAGAACAGCACCTGGATAGACTACAAAGTATTGTGGAGAGACTCACAGCAGTAGGGCTCAAACTCAACTTGAAAAAGTGTCAGTTTGGGCGAAGAAAGGTGGATTATTTGGGATTCCAGGTGTCTGACGATTTGGGATTGTCTGAGGAATATAAAAAGAAGATCGAACGGATAGAACCCCCGTCATCAGTAAATGAACTACAGAAAGTGTTGGGCTTGTGCAACTACGTGAGGGATCACGTACCGGGATACCAGAAGTACGCGAAACCTTTGTACGCCAAGCTTAAGAAGCCAAATGAGGCAGTGGAATGGGTCTGGACTGCAGCTGATCAGAGTAACTTGGAGATCCTGAGGGAGGCAATCCAAGGGGCCCTGAGGCTCGAACCCAGGAGTCCTACAGCAAGGCTGGTTGCAGAAATAAGTTGTGAGGACGACGGTGCTACTGTGAAGGTGAGCAATGAGGGTGGTGGACTGGTGACTTTGTGGAGTTACACCCTATCCTCAGTGGAAAAAAAGTATCCACTAGAAGAGAAAGAGCTGGCGGTGCTGGCAAGATACTGGAGTTCCTTGAAGGATTTATCCCAAGGGCAGGAGGTTCGAGTCATCACCCAGAGCCAGGTACACCGGTTCCTCAGGAAAGCAACTGTCGAGAGTACGAAAGCAACTAATGCCAGGTGGGGTCGATGGGAAGACGTCCTATTAGACCCAGATCTCGAGATCGGACCCTTACAACCGGGAGCTCCTAAAGCTGCAGCGGCCGAGAACCCGCCATCGGAGAAATATGAATGGACCTTGTTCACAGACGGCTCGAGGAAGGGTCCCGATGACGCGGCATACTGGGGGTTCATTCTCAAGCTGAAGGAGAAGGAGGAGTACCGTCAGCGAGGGAAGGCAGCCGGTAGCGCACAAGCTGGGGAAGTGACAGCCGTGTTGGAGGGACTGCTCGAGCTGGAGAAGAGAAAGATTAAACGAGCAAGGATTATAACAGACAGTTATTATTGTGCCCAGGCCCTGAATGAGGACCTAACCATTTGGGAAGAGAATGGATATGAAACCGCGAAAGGGAAGAAGGTGGCCCACGAGGACTTATGGAAGAAAATCGCAGAGTTACGACTGAACCTGGACCTTGAAGTGGTGCATCAAAAAGCACATACAAAAGAAGGAGCTCACTGGCGAGGAAACGAAGAAGTGGATCGTTTCGTCCAGATGAGGAAAATTGTCTTTGTCGGGATCGAGAAATGGGATAGTTCGCCTAAAGGTAGGATCGTCCCAAAAGACTGTGTGGAGGGGGTGACGCGGGCGGTGCACGAGGCACTCGGCCACGCCGGAGCTGTCCCAACGCGCAGGGAGCTGGAAAAACAGCAACTGTGGATTCCAGAAAAGGAGGTTCGGCGTGTTCTCAAGGACTGTGTTGAGTGTGGTCGGTACAACGCGGGTCGGAGAGGACAGCGAACAGGAGGGCTGACCATCAAGAGCACCGTGCCCTGGGGGTCTGTTTGCATGGATGTAGCCGGACCCTTGGGGATAACAGGTATGAGAGGAGAAAAATACCTGCTGGTGTTGGTGGATTCTATGTCAGGGTACGTTGCAGTGAGACCTGCTCGCCAGGCCAATGGCACTAGTGTTGTCAGCATGTTGGACCAGGTCTGTTGCGGTCTTGGAATACCAAAGGAGCTCAGAACAGACAATGGAACTCATTTTCGAAACGCAAAAGTGGATAAGTGGTGTCAGGACAATGGAGTGATTAGAGTATATTCACCGCCATACACACCACAAGCCAACGGGGTAGTGGAACGAACCATTGGGCTTGTAAAAAGCTGGATTGGGAAGAACGCCAATGGAAGAGAGTGGAGCACCCAGATCTTATCACTGGTCAAAACCCTGAATGACAGACATCGAGAGGGAAGACCGTCACCGGCGGAGGAGCTGAATCAGCGCCCCTTTACGTCACAAGAGGTTGGGAGGGGCTCTGAGGATAAGAAGCCACCCCCGGAGGGCAAGATGTCATTACATGTTGGACAGCGTGTGTGGATTAAAGCACAGAGCCACCCAGCTGGAGCAGCAGTGAAAGCAAAGTACGACAAAACTGACATAGTGACGGAGATTATAGACCGAAATACAGTTCGGTTAAAGAAGTCGGGAATCCAAGGAATAGGGCAGCTGAAACCAGTTCCAGACTAGGTGACTAGGAGCTAAAATCATGGCCAGTAGCATACCGTGCCTACCACCCTTTGTCAGACTGGCCACTGTTAAGGGGGTGGTTGTCATGAGACGCAGCACCGAAGGGCTCTGGGCAGGCAGAGCCCTCAACATATTGGAGTATGCAAAGAAAGGGATTTCCACCGATGACAAGGAAATTCTACAGTGGAGAGAAGTCAAAAACAACTGTGTGGTGTGTTGGAGACCCACCACCCTGGGTGTCCAGTGGGAAGGCCCGGGAAGAAATAAGCCGCTCCGAGTTGAAGCCAATCGGAGGGAGTTTAAGGGGATGGCCCCTAAGCCGGTGAAGGTGCTGGATGGTCATGTATGTGGACTATGCCGAGTAAACACCGTAGCCAGGATGACGTTCCACACACAGTGGGACCTAAGAGGTGAGAAGATGGATTGCAGGGAGTGTACCTGTCAATGGGACGGCCAAAGATTGCATCCTTGCGGCAACTGCATGCTGCAGCAAAGGAGTGGACGACTGCTGCAGGTTGCTACGGCTGAGGGATGGCAGGCAAGGAAGTTTATAGATCCCCTGCAGTCTCTGGCACCGTCAGCTTGGGAAAAGAGAGGACAAGCAGGGAGCAGGAGTGACCCTCTCAGTTCCCCAGATCCTAGCTCACCAGACATGGAGGGCCCATCTGCACCGCCCCTGCCTTCGGCACCACCATCAGCTCGGGAGGCGGAAAAGAGGACTGCAAAACAGTCAGGGCCTGGGACGCTGTGGAGAGAAACAATTAGGAGAGGATGGCCATACAACCCAGCTCGTACAGAGGTCCATGATCCACCACCGTCCACTGAACAAGTAAATATGGTGTTTCGGGTTTACAGAGATCCTGACGGCCCAGGATACACCTCGACCATTAAAGACCTGCGGGAGGATCAACGTGAGATGGCGGAAAGTCAGGGCTGGACTGGACCATGGGAGCTTACCACCTGGGGTCGGCTCATAGAGGAAGTCTACTCTGACCCTACCCTGACGGTCCAAGACCTGGGGCCGATCCCTCGAGAGGAAGGGGCGAGAGGTACCAATCTCTACTACAGTGTCACGTGTATGGATGCATGGGGCCACCAGGCGGCGCGAGCCAGGGAGGCCAGCAAGGAGTTTGACGTCACACCAGAGGCGTGGCGGAGAGATGGCGTGATCCAGCTGCCAGGAACATGGGCGGGACGTGCAGCCATCCCCACATTTCCGGAACAGCTAACCAGGGTGCGGCTCTCGGTCCGGACAGTAGTTGTTCCTTTTCGAGGAGTCTACTCAGTGGGAGCAGTGGTGACCTGCCTGGGAGAGCCGCCAAAGCCTGAGAGTGCAGTTGAAGCAGCAAAAGAAGGAAAAGAAGGCCGAAACCTTTTCCAAAAACTTAAACTGAAGAAATGGAGTTGGAAGGCCCAGCAGTAGCTGGGGCTCAAGTGCAACTTCGTGCGAAGAGAAGAGGGGACAAGAAGCGAAGGAGACGTACCCCTGTTCCCTATATAAAACTTCCAAATGTAAAAATATTTTTGAAAAGACCTGTTACTTACTTATTACTTGTACGATTATAATTTTTGTGGATCTGAGGCCTATTGTTGTAGTAATATAGAGCTGACCAGATCGGCCGATCTCACTAAACCTGAAAAGGGATGCATGGGGAAGAGAGTACATGGGGGTGCGCAGCTGCAGTTTCTCTCCCTTAAATATGTGTACTGTAGAACGGAATGGGTGAACCAGCCAGTACCTGAGTGTCCTAAACATATGCCCTGGATACTTAACACAGTATACCTCCAGATTGGAAAAGAACTGATCAAGCTAAGGTGGGGAGTAAACCACTGCCAGCCATGGTTGGGAATGTATATGGACATGTGGCTCGGGAGCTCACTTATTTGGACTACCAGTCGAGAGACCTACAGGAGTCTCCATCTGAGGATTAATGATCCTGAAAGGATTGTTATTGAGAATCAGACTGAACGACTGGGAGTACAGGAGCAGGATTTCCCCAGCCAACGGTATAGTATGTACAGGATGCCATCAGTACGGAAAGAGGGGCTTCTCGATTCGGGGTGTAACAGGTCTGATCGATGGGCGAAGCTGGTGGAGCTTGTGGATCCTCGTGGTGAGCCCTTATGCGCAGAACTCGCAATGGTAAGGAATGACATTCCCCCTGATCACAGGCCAGATTACGAAGAAATGGGGAAAAATGCGGTGACCAGCTGTATTGGCCCGCTTAGGCCTACCGAGAACGTCATCATCACCCGTTATCGCTGGATGTGGCGGGGATTAGATCCGTATATTCGGGACAACTTCGAGGTGCATAACTGTAGCGGCGCCCATCCCTATCCAGCAATGACCCGGCTCATGAGGGGACGAGTATGGCGCAATCTAAAGGGTAACCTGCGATCACCTCGACCTAAGGTGACAGTGATTCCATTGGCACCTGGCGAAGAGAGGAGGAGCTACTGGTTGTAGTTAAGTGACAGGAGCATGGGACATGGACACACTCACTATCTGGGGCTCCAGAAGTGAGGAACAAGATCATGATGGCTGGAAGAACTCTATCCTGTCCTACGAAGTGGATTATTTTTAAGTTTAGTGTCGGGTTTATAGGTCTTTTTTCTATTTTAACTTTTTTGTATTGCCATGGTAATGGCCTGTGGGAAAAGGAACACGTGAGGATTAGTTTTACCTCAACACAGGTGTATAATCAGACCTGTTGGGAAATTAAGAGGGAAGTGATCACGCTGAGGAATTTTTCTCTTCCCTGTGTAGTGGATTCTTCTATTAACTGCACTAAAGATGGTCTATATGGTTTTGAGGATTTTAATCTTTCAGCCATTATGCAGTTTTTCGACTCCCATAGAGTCGAAGGAGGGGGAGTGATCGAAGCAGTGGAGCTCCAAGGAGAAACACTGCTGTTAGATGGCGTCCTCCCTCAGCAACAAGAGACTCGCGAGGTACGAGTTAATTGGATACAAGTGGACGGAGAAAATCCATATTGGTACTACACCCAGGCCTGTGTCAAAAGAAGGAATATAACCTATTGGGTTGAAGAGGTCATTTCACCCGCTCATCAGTTCCAGCAGCGATGTCATGTGTTGATCCCTAAGCCAGAGGTTTTTTGGGGAGAGCTAAATCTAACCTGTGATATGCAGGATCAACCAGACCCAGACCAGCCCGGACAAAGCAATGTCAACATTACAACAAGACACCATCCCACTACTGGTAACAATACTACAAGGGTAGCTAACAACTCTACGCCGGTGGTGAAGACATCTGGGGGACTGGGTCTGGACGAGAGACGGCCTCCACGGGTCTCGTCATCATATAGTCGCAAGGACTTGGAAGATTGTCTGCGAGGAAAAGCTTTTAAACTTGACCCTTGCTACTGGAATCTGGGGCCTATTGTCTGCAAAAACCAACACTATCTGGTCCTAAGTCATCAGAATGAGAGAGGGACGACTGAGAGAGGTGACCCGCCCGAGGCTGGAACAGTCAGGATTGATGACTGGCTGAACCATAGCTTGCCATGGGTTTGGAAGAAACCAGTGGCCCACCTGAGAGCAACCACTGATATTGCGACACGGCCTACTCATCTGGCGGGCCCTGAGCAAGCGGAGATGTATGTCCAACAAATCCCTACACCTGAGGATCTGTGGTCTGTACCTTCAGGGGATTTTGAGAAAATCGATAAATGCGTTGTGGAGAAGATGGTACAGGACCTGAACGGCAAGGACTACTCCATGGGTGAGGGAACCAGATCGTCCGATTGGGCATCTCCTAGGTGCGATATTACACAGGTGGGATCCTGGGTGGTGGGGTATTGGACATACAACTGTTCGCGAATACGGGGCCATAATACCATGAAGGGGGCGTTGGAGCAGTGGCCGTTGTGGTGGGACAGGCCAGACAAGACTCGACCGTGGTGGGGTCTGCAAAAGGACGAAACCAGGGCCTGGGTTCTGCCATGCCTGTCACAGACTTCGAACTATTGGGTCAAGTATCAATATGTGGCTACCGTCTACTCTACAGGGGAAGGACTCAATGAATGGTACGGTTGGACTGGGATCAGACCAAGTGTGACTTTGACCCCGAGGCCATGGAAAATGGTATGTAATCGAGCAAACACCTCTTGCACCGTAGAGCTTGCCCGACGACCTTGCAGCACGCTCTATGGTTGGGACCAGGTGTGTGCCTGGTGGTATGATGGAGCCTATGACACTTATCAGCAAGGAGCCACATGGGTCAAAAGTAACGTACATCTGTTTGGTAACTCGACCAGACAGAAGCAGAGCAGTTTTGGATGGCAGCGGTCGTATGAGGCTAAACAATGGGGTAAAGGATGTGTGAAAGCCTTGTTAGGACCAATGGCCAAGAGGCGGCGCATCGCCGGAAAACCGGTACCCGTGGTGAATAAAGCAGAACTCACCAGGCTTGAAGAACATGCGTTTCGGAAAAGCCTGTGTGAAGGGAAGGAGATCGAAGGATTCGAATGGGTCAGGCCGAACAAGATGTACAACAACGGAACCTGTGAAATGCCACAGGAACATTGGCTGCAATGTGAAGGACACGATTGCACAGTAGTGGAACTGTATGGTAAAACCGTGTTGGAAAGTGCTGTAGAAGTACCCAGAGAGATCTTGGGAAAGATTGAAGATGGAGCGCTAGTTCTGGGATCAGAACTTTGGGGGATCATCAAAAAGATTCTGCCATATGCGTTGATTGGCGTAGGAGTGGTGCTACTCGCGCCACTTTTAGGAGGATTGATCAGATCTGGAGTCAGGGGACTCTGCAGAAGGGGGCGGAAAAAGAAGACTACGCCCAAGGATGAGGGGGAGTTGGAACTCCTCCTACGCGAGGAAGGATCACCTCGTAAGTAAGGGGTGACGCATGTCAACACAGCCCCATACCTGGACTTGTTCGTTGAGCGAGGTGAGCAAGGGACAGAATAAAAGATCCTCGAAAAATATCATCAACATGGAGAATGGAACTGAATCCCCCACAACCCAACCTCTGTGGATTAAAAGATTTGAAGGGGACGTAGCAGAGTTCGTCACATTGGAAGTCATATGGTTCATCTTCTGCTGTACGGGGCTATGGATCGGACACCAGGGGTTCAGAATCCTCTGCCTGATCGAAGGAATCGTACGGGTACTGATTGTGAACGTATGGAGAGGCGAGCCCACCTACACCACATCCTGGTTCGTGGCGTTCCTACTGGGACGGCTCAAGGTAGACACATCCAGACGAGGAATTATGAGAATGATCATCCTGATCATCTGGCTGGTGCTGGATGTAGCTTCACTGTGGTCCAGAGTCGCTTATTGGGTGAATTTGGGCCTGGAAGGACTGGTGGTGGTGGGCCTGCTGAGCTACATGTATTCGCAAGTCAGTAAGCTGAAGAGTAACCAGGCTCAGATGTGGGCGCTAAAATTGCTGCGTCTCTGCTTGTGGGGATTTGGTTGGGGGATTCTAAGCATTATGTGCCTGTTGGGGTTCATTTCCAACTTACCCCTGATCGTCTGGTTCGTGCTGTATGGACATCTGTTCCCGCAACCTGCTCGACAGGAGCCGGTCAGTACTCCACCGGGGGAGGAAAGAGCCAGAGCGGCCGATACCCGACGCTGGACACGGGGGATGGAGCACATCTACGAGGAGGTCCCTCTTTGACGCCATTTTGGCGAAGCTAACCTCGTGACAAGGGCAGTCCAAGGCATTGTGCCAGCTAAAGCTTTCGCACTCATAATCATCCAATCAACTGTTATGTTACCATGTATGGACAAAAAGAGAAAACGGTGGGAGGAGAGACCCGCCTACCAAGGGTGTGGCGGACTTGCATTATAACCAGCGGAGCAAAGAGGAAGTGGTCAGTTCAAGGTTGAACAAACGGGGGAACTACACGAAGAAAAGAATGTCCAACGCCAGCAACGCAAGTACCGGGCCTCCAATAACAACTTCATCAGCATTGGTCATGGAAGTAAGTACAAATCTAACTTACACCCAGAATAGCTCTGAGATCAAGGAACCAGAGATCAACTTTACCAAGGTGGATTTCTGGGCGTTCGAGTGCATATGGTTGGTGTTTTGCTGTACTGGAGTATGGTCCAAGGAACAACCCCTGCGGATCATAGCACTACTCATCAGCTTTATTAAAGCCCTGATCGAGATCGTGGTCCAGGGAAGGGTACGAATCACCTTGTCCTGGTTCCTGATCCATCTGCTGGGGCGCACCACCATCGACACCACCAGGAAGGGAGTAATCAAGGCAGTGGCGCTACTAACGTGGTTGGCGCTTGACGTAGCTGCAGACTTCGTTGAGGGTGCTTGGCGGATTGGATTCATGCTGGAGGGAGTAACGATGACCTTCTTCCTACTCTGCCTACTCACCCTGACCATAATCAAGCACGGAAGACCAGGCTGGTGCCAACTCGACCAGGTCGCTATCGGAGTTTTATGGGTCCTAGGCTGGGTGACTCTGATGATCATCTATTGGGAAGGAGCTGAGGCATCGGTCTCTATGGCTGGCTGGCTCATGCTGTACCCCATCTTCTATCCCCGAGTGAGAGCCTCGATAATTGGGAGGACCCCACCTCCAGAGCGAAGGACGAAATGGCTGGACACGTTCGAAGACAGGGTCCAGGAAGAAGGAACACTGGCCTGAAGTCTGAGAAAAGAAGAATCTGTGGCTCCGCTTGCAAGAAAAAGAAAAATAGAAAAATCAGGAAAAAAGAGAAATAAGAATAATCAAGTATGAATTAAAACTCTGTGTTCTAATTATAGGGGGGCGCCGTCTGCAGCGGGTGTGAGACCACCCTGAAAGAAGTAGGCTGTTTGTGGAATCTGGGAACGAGGATGCAATGTTCCAAGTGCTACATGGTGGATCCTCACCCGTATGCAGTCCATGGCGTCCTCCAAAGGGCCGATCGGTTCGTCAACCTACAAGTACCCGTGGATATGGTGATGGAGCTTGAAGAGCATGCAAGGATCATCTGGAGTTCCTACTGGGGTAAGGGGGTAACTTGGGTGCCTCGACTGATTGAGGAAGGGATTTATGCACCAACCTACACCAGGGTCTGGGAGTTTCGTGACAGATCTCGTCTCCGCACCACTCACACCTTGGACGGAAGAATCCTCATTGCGGGAGCGCGACAGGCAGCGCCCTCTGTCTATAGGGAACCAGCGTCTCCTCTGGCGCAAGAGTCAACAGAAAACGAGAAGGAACATCGCGACATCGGAACCCAGACAACCCTCGCTGGAATTGTCAGGCGAGACAGCAGCGATATGCTGGAGGAAGTGCTACAGTGTGCCACGGCTTCTAATGGAATAGAAGAAGTGAGTGAGGACGAAGACAACAAGTGGGAAGGATTGGCTGAAGCGGTGGAAAGGCAGTTGACCCGACTTCCCTCCACCCCGGTGACATCGCCTGAGGAGCCACTGGTGGATCTGCATCCTTTCGCGGAGCTGTTGGAGCAACTACCCCTGGCTGAGTGGCCACAGGAGGCCACTCTTGCACCGCTACCTGAAGACCAGCACGAGGGAATGGAAACCCAGCGTGAGGAGTATGTACCTGATGTGTTGGAGTTATTATCTGATGATTCCTTGGATGAAATGGAAGATCCTGAGCTGTAAAGTCATCATCCGGTAGCTTACGATCTCAAGAAGGGGGTGTCAAGTGAGTTGAGATCTCAGCCAACCAACAGCTAAAGAACATGGTACCAAATGTATGATCGGAACTTGAGTTAACAGCATGAGTAGAGATAATACAATGATTTGAAAATGATTTTGAGTAAGCATGTTGATTTTCAGTAAAATAATTAATAAACATAGGATGTAAAATGAATAATAATTGAATCAGTGTAACTAAGTGTTGTGAAATCATGAGCAGAATAAGATAAACAGGATGTAGAGGGCCAGCAGTGGGGATAAAAAGGGGAACTGAAACCTTGTGGCCTAAGAGCAAGTCAGGACATGTCCAAGCGCATGGTTTAGTGGAAAAGTACAGAAAAAGAACTAATGTCCTAATATTAATTAATGAGTCAGGGAGGTAACACCCTTATTGGATAAAAGTAGTAGGTGGGGATGGTTAGTCATAATGATGTGTGGGAAATAGGATGTGTCTCGATTTAGAGAGTATAAAAGATGTAACTCAGAAATATACTACGGGAACTTCACCTCGGACACAGACTGTGCTGCATGCGGACTGAGCCAACACCCTCGCAGTACTATTTCGGCTTTTAAGAGTTTGGTCTGGATTCCCCCTGCCTATCAGATAAAGTTGGATTATCTTTCACACTTTGGATTTCTACTACTTCTTGGACTTTGTACGGAGTCGAGGAGACCGAATTGGAATACAATTGAGAAGGATTTAAGGGATTTACCAAAGGACAGAATCATCGTTCATCAGGACTTCCCTATTTTACCAACTCCCCCCGCGGCAGTAAGAGGAACTAGGGTTGGGTGTGGTCGCATCGGCCGCGCGGCTCACTCGACGCCTGTCCTACTTTAAAAAGGATTTTTGGACAGTTTTGGACATTTTAGTATTACCCCTACTACCCCTGCTTGGATCATGAGTAATTCTTTGTTTTCGATTAAGTGATTGTTAGAACAGAATCTTAAGAGAGTTTATTTCTGATTAGGTATTACATGATTTAGGTTTAAATTGTATTCATATCTTATGTTAACCAATGCCTGATTCTTGATCAAATTAATTGAGCTGTTGCAAACCGCTATTGCTGAACCTGCAAATAAAATTTGGCTCTAAAGGTCAATAATCTTTGCTGACGATTATTTCTCCCTTTTTGCTGGTACTCAAGACAGTAAAACTATAGGCAATCTTAATGGTAGCTCCGACACCTGGCTCTTATTGGTCACACTAGTCGTTTCCACTTAAAACTATTTCTATGTCCCTAGGGCTTCCAGCCTAGCCTTTAAATTATGACCTGGCACATACCAAGTGCACAGATCCATTAGGGGTAAGCCACCACAACTGACGGGACTCAACTTCGGACCCAGCTGCAGGACGCCTCCCTGACTGGCGGTTCCGGGGGACTTGAGGAAGCGGGGCAGACGTCAGGACTAAGGGTGGTTAGAAGCCAGGCGAGTTACCCTGCCTACAGCTTGAGTAGTGCTATCATTGAATTCGGTTGGAGTAATACTCCGCAGACGTGAAGCCATAACCCTATAGTAAACGGAGAAGCTGTTATACCTGTTCCGGGATCTAACAAGTCGTACAACGTTTGGCTAATACACACAATTTATGCGATTTCACATAATTTACCTTAAAAATAGTATCAGTGTTATTCATTTGGTAGAATATTGCTATTTACAATTAAATTATGTAATAAAATAAATTTGATCAACATACCTTTATTTACTTTTCTTGCATAAAAACACATACATTGCACTAAGCACTGCACAAAAATCCTCATTATTTTCTTTATAATTATTTTCTCATAATCACAAATACTTAACTATTTGCTTCATCTGCTCCACTTAAGTTACTCCATTTATTCAAGTGATACAATGTTTTGTTTCATTTCATTTACAGTTATTTATGTTTCTTGTGTCCATTCATGTATGATTATTTTGTGTGTTTTGTTGTACACGTTTGAAATAAACTAACTCACTTAATCATCGTCCTTGTGAGGGACCGAGCTGCAAAACATGAGGAGTCACAGGTAGATTTTTAAAAACAATTCACAAAATACAAATAAGTTCTGGGCCCATACAAGAGGTCAAATAACAAAACTGAACTCAGGCTATAATAATAAAGCAACTTGACAAACCAACTGCCCTAACAAAACTCCACTGACCTAATGAACAGAGAACAGAGGGGACTTATATAGTAGCTGATCAGGCCAAGTACACACAAAGGGAACAACATAAAACACTAACACATTAACTAACAAAAGAAACAACACAGGACAGTTCGTCTACCAGTCAAATAAACATCCCATTAAACCAAATCCAAAGTATTCAAACAAACCTGGGGACCGTCCTTTTGCCCACTTCTTGCCAGATGACCTGAAATTTATGTGTTGTCATTGAAGTGTTGACATGGTTATATGATGATACGAAGAATGAATAAGCATAATCTTAAAGCCTGACATTAAAAATATTAAACTAATGATAACAGGAAAGTATTAATCATTATAGTAAAATCATAAGAACATTTCCCACCTTTACTTTGCATGATATTTAATAACAATTATCAACAATGATAATAATATGCATTTATCCATGACTTCATATATGCCATTAGTGGAACTTTGGCTCCATCTGAAAATAATAACTGCAAAAAAATTATATTTATGTGTCTGAATAATTCAAGAGGAACTGGACTTAATTTGTTGGTTCTGTTAGAATAGATTGATTTCAGCTCTGTTGATGATGTTAAATGAGAAACATGTGGATGAAGCTCTCCTCTTGACTCCACCTCCCAGTAACATGGTCCAGTCAGAGTCTCTCTACACACAAGCTGCTGCTGATTCAACCTCTGGATCATCAGGACTCAGCTCATCCTCTCTCTGTGCAAACTCTCCCATGTTGCGAACAATGACTCACAGCTACAGAGAGAAGAAGAAAGAAGAGAGGAGGTGATTTAGTGTTTCCAGAGACTCTTTCCATCAGGTGTCAGTCAGTGATGCAGCACATCCAGTATAAAGAGCAGCAGGGACTTCAGTCCTGTTCAGAGCAGCTGTGGAGCTCAGCCAGCTTCCTTTCAGCTTCATGTTAACGTGTTGGAGCTGGAAGCTCACAGACCTGCACAGACTTTTAGCATCAAGTCTGTTTCCTCTGCACATTTCTCTCAAGTCCACAGAGGAAATAAACTGCTGAGAGTCATCAACGCTTCATTACTGCACAAACACTTTAGTGATGGATTTCCAGCTGTTCCATTTCAATAAAGAGTCTGAGTGTGTTGATGGACATCTCACGTGTTTCTGAAGCATCAGCTGACTAAGAAACATTGAAGATATCTGATGAAACTAATGACAGAGATACAGATGTGATGACTGGACCTCAGCAGAGGTTCTGCTCTGTAGAAAGACCACATGGTTACTAAATGTAATGATGGTGCTGTGATTTACAGGCTTCAGTCAGACTGATCTCAGAGCTGTGACAAAGATGAAACTGATCAGTTGTTTAGTTTTGAGGTGAGAGAACAAAGAGTCTGAGATCAGATCTGATGAATGAGGACCACTGTCTCTATTCATCTAGTAAGGCTGTCAGCTGGAATCCACATTTATTTCCTGAAAACATCAACACAACAAGCTTCAGGATGATCTGATTGTCTGACTGTTGTCTCTGTCTTTCTGTCCAGTCTGTCTCCATTCTCCTCTGACAGCATCTCTGAAGAAAACAGCAGCAGGTTTCCAGGAAACACTTTAGATTCTGTGTCTAGTACAACATTTCTGAAAGAAGAATGAACTGACTCCAACCCTCCACTCATATCAGAGTCTCCAGTCTACAGTCTGGAGTCTTCTCAAGATCAAGAAGCTTCTTCACATCTGAATAATGCAGGAAGTTTCCACTCAGGTCCAGATGTTTCAGATGGGAGGGGTTGGACTTCAGAGCTGAGACCAGATAATCACAGCTGATCTTTGACAAACTGCAGCACCTCAATCTGAATAAAAAATAAAAGATGTTAATAAAATCATTGATAATCAATCAGATGTGTTCAGGTTTTAATGTTCAGATCAACATCACTACGTCCTAATCAATGAGCTGTTTTCTAAAATGAGTAGAGTGACTTTGTCCTTGTGTTATTGTGGATCATCATCATGTCAGCCTTCTACACTTTCAACTAACACTCGTCTTTGAGATTTTAGACTAAATTTAGGACAAGAGAAGAGAAAATTTGAAAACTTGAAATCTGAAAGGAAATTAAGCTAGAACTGAAAACTAAGACTGTAAGTTCTGTGTGAATATAAATTAAGTTCAGTTTGTAATTAAACAAATCAGATCCACAATAGTAACAGACGTCCAGTGAACTGACCCCAGAGTCTCCAGTCTACAGTCTGGACTCTCCAGAAAACCACACAGATGTTTGACTCCTGAATCCAGCCGGTTGTTGTGACTCAGGTCCAGATGTTTCAGATGGGAGGGGTTGGACTTCAGAGCTGAGACCAGAGAATCACAGCTGATCTCTGACAAACTGCAGGTCCTAAATCTGAACAAAGAATAAAAGATGTTTATAAAATCACTGATAATCAATCAGATGTGTTCAGGTTTTAATGTTCAGATCAACATTACTACGTCCTAATCAACGAGCTGTTCTCTAAAATGAGTAGAGTGACTTTGTCCTTGTGTTATTGTGGATCATCATCATGTCAGCCTTCTACACACATCATCCAACCATCAACACAACATTGAGACAACTATTCATATCAACACACATCAATAACATGCTGCTGACCTCAGTCAAGTCTCTCATTACAGGATCAATATCAAATCACACATGTTGAAAACAAACTGTTCATTAGTTCATTGGTTCCATGACCTTCTTCTTCCTGTATTTGGTATCTCAGTTGGTTGCTGTCGTTAAAATGTTAAAGGACAAGTTCATATTTTCAAGTCTGTCTTCAAACAACAGTCACATGTCAGATGAACATTACAGAGTTCTTAGAATTCCTACTGTCCACGCTGACTGTAAAGTGGTCTCTTCCTAACAAAACTACACTGGAAGAAATGACTTGATGAGTTTCTCCACAGACAGTATGAACAGAAAGAATGATTCCTGACTCCAATAACTCTTTAAATGTACATGTGAACACTAGACTGGTCCTGATTTGAGATCAGACCGACCACCGATGACTGAGGAGACACCTGCTGATATTAACATGATGCTCCTTCATTTAAACCAACTGTTGCTGGTACATTTTCTATCTGTCAATCCTGACAAGAGAACTGTTTAATGAGATAAAAACATCCAGTGAACTGACCCCAGAGTCTCCAGTCTACAGTCTGGACTCTCCAGAAAACCACACAGATGTTTCACTCCTGAATCCTGCAGGTTGTTGAGACTAAGCTCCAGATGTTTCAGATGGGAGGGGTTGGACTTCAGAGCTGAGACCAGATAATCACAGCTGATCTCTGACAACCTGCAGCGACTCAATCTGAATAAAGAATAAAAGATGTTAATAAAATCAGTGATAATCAATCAGATGTGTTCAGGTTTTAATGTTCAGATCAACATTACTACGTCCTAATCAATGAGCTGTTCTCTAAAATGAGTAGAGTGACTTTGTCCTTGTGTTATTGTGGATCAGGACCAATTCTGACACGATAAAAACTAAATAATTCAATAAATAAATACCTAAATATATATCTAAATATAAATAATGAAATACGTAAATAAATGACCTGAATGCAATTTATTTATGTATTTATCCATTTATTTATTTATTGATGCACCACTTCACATGCACCACAACATTTTCTTCAGATGAGGGGGGCTGTCCACACTGAAAAAAAAGAACTGAATAGTACTGTTTCTTTGTATGCGTGAGAAGATGTGATACACTACAAACATCATGTACCTGGACACGGACTCCAAATACTCCATTACTGTTAATTCTACTGTATGCATGCAAAGTATGAAAGTACTAGTTGTCAACGTCACTAATCATCCTGTATGTCACATATCTGACGTTTCCAGCAAAGATAAGAGCAGGAAAATAGTTTGAGAATCCTGTGAGTTCTGGTCACATTAATTCCTTTTAAACAGGTGAGGTGGAGCCGTGTGGCAGACAGACACGGTCAAGCAATGTAGCACTTCCTCCAAATATCTGAGGGTGGACGCTTGAGCTGGTGTACCATGCTAAATGCAACAAGTTATCAGACAGGGTCCACTGCAAAAGGTAAATAGTCCTGACTGACACTGTTACTTTCTGCCACATCAGCTAAGTGCCTCGGCTCCAGCCTGCCGTTGCTGCGCTATTTCAAATCAAGCTACCTGGCTGCTGTGAAAAGGCATGTGCAGTCTATCCGTGCACTCATGTGTGGACAGCCCCCCTCATCTGAATAACACTTTGTTGTGCACCAAGAAATAAATAGTATTTATGACATATATTTAGGTATTTATTTATTTAATTCATTATTTATGGCAGGTATTTATTTATTTATTGATGTTTTTATTGTGGTCGACACAACATTCAGACAATTATTCATGTCAACACACATCAATAACATGCTGCATGGATCTGGATGTGTATGTTTGTGTGTTGTCTGGATGTAGTTCTGACTGTTTATCAATTAGAAATATTATGTCTAAAAGCAAACAGATTTTTTTTTAACTTTTTTTAATTACACATTTCTCTTGCAGAAACAAACACGTGTTTGAGATTTCAGACTAAATTTAAAAAAAGAAAAGAAAAATTTGAAAACATGAAATCTGAAAGGAAATGAAGCTAGAACTGAAAACTAAGACTTTAAATTATGTATGAACATAAATTAAGTTCAGTTTGTAATGAAACAAATCAGATCCACAATAGTAACAGACATCCAGTGAACTGACCCCAAAGTCTCCAGTCTACAGTCTGGACTCTCCAGAAAACCACACAGATGTTTCACTCCTGAATCCTCAAGGTTGTTTTTACTCAGCTCCAGATGTTTCAGATGGGAGGGGTTGGACTTCAGAGCTGAGACCAGAGAATCACAGCTGATCTCTGAAAACCTGCAGCGACTCAATCTGAATAAAGAATAAAAGATGTTAATAAAATCACTGATAATCAATCAAATGTGTTCAGGTTTTAATGTTCAGATCAACATTACTACGTCCTAATCAATGAGCTGTTCTCTAAAATGAGTAGAGTGACTTTGTCCTTGTGTTATTGTGGATCAGGACCAATTCTGACACGATAAAAACTAAATAATTCAATAAATAAATACCTAAATATATATCTAAATATAAATAATGAAATACGTAAATAAATGACCTGAATGCAATTTATTTATGTATTTATCCATTTATTTATGTATTGATGCACCACTTCACATGCACCACAACATTTTCTTCAGATGAGGGGGGCTCTCCACACTGAAAAAAAAGAAGTGAATAGTACTGTTTCTTTGTATGCGTGAGAAGATGTGATACACTACAAACATCATGTACCTGGACACGGACTCCAAATACTCCATTACTGTTAATTCTACTGTATGCATGCAAAGTATGAAAGTACTAGTTGTCAACGTCACTAATCATCCTGTATGTCACATATCTGACGTTTCCAGCAAAGATAAGAGCAGGAAAATAGTTTGAGAATCCTGTGAGTTCTGGTCACATTAATTCCTTTTAAACAGGTGAGGTGGAGCCGTGTGGCAGACAGACACGGTCAAGCAATGTAGCACTTCCTCCAAATATCTGAGGGTGTACGCTTGAGCTGGTGTACCATGCTAAATGCAACAAGTTATCAGACAGGGTCCACTGCAAAAGGTAAATAGTCCTGACTGACACTGTTACTTTCTGCCACATCAGCTAAGTGCCTCGGCTCCAGCCTGCCGTTGCTGCGCTATTTCAAATCAAGCTACCTGGCTGCTGTGAAAAGGCATGTGCAGTCTATCCGTGCACTCATGTGTGGACAGCCCCCCTCATCTCAATAACACTTTGTTGTGCACCAAGAAATAAATAGTATTTATGACATATATTTAGGTATTTATTTATTTAATTCATTATTTATGGCAGGTATTTATTTATTTATTTATGTTTTTATTGTGGTCGACACAACATTCAGACAATTATTCATGTCAACACACATCAATAACATGCTGCATGGATCTGGATGTGTATGTTTGTGTGTTGTCTGGATGTAGTTCTGACTGTTTATCAATTACACATTATTTCTGATGTCTAAATGTTCTTTTACTTTTTTTACTTACACATTTTTCTTGCAAACGAAAAAAAAACACGTGTTTGAGATTTCAGACTAAATTTAGGAAAAGAAAAGAGAAAATTTGAAAACTTGAAAACTGAAAGAAAATGAAGCTAGAACTGAAAACTAAGACTTTAAGTTCTATATGAACATAAATTGAGTTCAGTTTGTAATGAAACAAATCAGATCCACGATAGTAACAGACATCCAGTGAACTGACCCCAGAGTCTCCAGTCTACAGTCTGGACTCTCCAGAAAACCACGCAGATGTTTCACTCCTGCATCCAGCAGGTTGTTGTTGTAACTGAAGTCCAGGTGTTTCAGATGGGAGGGGTTGGACTTCAGAGCTGAGACCAGAGAATCACAGCTGATCTCTGACAACATGCAGCTCCTCAATCTGAACAAAGAATAAAAGATGTTAATAAAATCATTGATAATCAATCAGATGTGTTCAGGTTTTAATGTTCAGATCAACATTACTACGTCCTAATCAATGAGCTGTTCTCTAAAATGAGTAGAGTGACTTTGTCCTTGTGTTATTGTGGATCAGGACCAATTCTGACACAATAAAAAGTAAATAATTCAATAAATAAATACCTAAATATATATCTAAATATAAATAATTAAATACGTAAATAAATGACCTAAATGCAATTTATTTATGTATTTATCCATTTATTTATGTATTGATGCACCACTTCACATGCACCACAACATTTTCTCCAGATGAGGGGGGTTGTCCACGCTGAAAAAAAAGAACTGAATAGTACTGTTTCTTTGTATGCGTGAGAAGATGTGATACACTACAAACATCATGTACCTGGACACGGACTCCAAATACTCCATTACTGTTAATTCTACTGTATGCATGCAAAGTATGAAAGTACTAGTTGTCAACGTCACTAATCATCCTGTATGTCACATATCTGACGTTTCCAGCAAAGATAAGAGCAGGAAAATAGTTTGAGAATCCTGTGAGTTCTGGTCACATTAATTCCTTTTAAACAGGTGAGGTGGAGCCGTGTGGCAGACAGACACGGTCAAGCAATGTAGCACTTCCTCCAAATATCTGAGGGTGGACGCTTGAGCTGGTGTACCATGCTAAATGCAACAAGTTATCAGACAGGGTCCACTGCAAAAGGTAAATAGTCCTGACTGACACTGTTACTTTCTGCCACATCAGCTAAGTGCCTCGGCTCCAGCCTGCCGTTGCTGCGCTATTTCAAATCAAGCTACCTGGCTGCTGTGAAAAGGCATGTGCAGTCTATCCGTGCACTCATGTGTGGACAGCCCCCCTCATCTGAATAACACTTTGTTGTGCACCAAGAAATAAATAGTATTTATGACATATATTTAGGTATTGATTTATTTAATTCATTATTTATAGCAGGTATTTATTTGTTTATTTATGTTTTTATTGTGGTCGACACAACATTCAGACAAACATTCATGTCAACACACATCAAGAACATGCTGCATGGATCTGGATGTGTGTGTTTGTGTGTTGTCTGGATGTAGTTCAGACTGTTTATCAATTACAAACATTAGTTCTAACAACAAACCCTTTTTCTTTTTTTTTAACTTTTTTTACTTACACATTTTTCTTGCAAAAAAACACAAGTCTTTGAGATTTTAGACTAAATTTAGGAAAAGAAAAGAGAATATTTGAAAATTTGAACTGAAAGGAAATTAAGCTACAACTGAAAATTAAGACTTTAAATTCTATATGAACATAAATTAAGTTCAGTTTGTAATTAAACAAATCAGATCAACAATAGTAACAGACATCCAGTGAACTGACCCCAGAGTCTCCACTCTACAGTCTGGACTCTCCAGAAAACCACACAGATGTTTCACTCCTGAATCCATCAGGTCGTAGTTGTAACTCAGGTCCAGATGTTTCAGATGGGAGGGGTTGGACTTCAGAGCTGAGACCAGAGAATCACAGCTGATCTCAGACAAACTGCAGTCCTTCAATCTGAATAAAGAATAAAAGATGTTAATAAAATCATTGATAATCAATCAGATGTGTTCAGGTTTTAATGTTCAGATCAACATTACTACGTCCTAATCAATGAGCTGTTCTCTAAAATGAGTAGAGTGACTTTGTCCTTGTGTTATTGTGGATCATCATCATGTCAGCCTTCTACACACATCATCCAAACATCAACACAACATTCAGACAACTATTAATGTCAACACACATCAATAACATGCTGCTGACCTCAGTCAAGTCTCTCATTACAGGATCAATATCAAATCACACATGTTGAAAACAAACTGTTCATTAGTTCATTGGTTCCATGACCTTCTTCTTCCTGTATTTGGTATCTCAGTAGGTTGGTGTCGTTAAAATGTTAAAGGACAAGTTCATATTTTCAAGTCTGTCTTCAAACAACAGTCACGTGTCATATGAACATTACAGAGTTCTTAGAATTCCTACTGTCCACACTGGCTGTGAAGTGGTCTCTTCCTTACACAACTACACTGGAAGAAATGACTTGATGAGTTTCTCCACAGACAGTATGAACAGAAAGAATGATTCCTGACTCTAATAACTCTTTAAATGTACATGTGAACACTAGACTGGTCCTGATTTGAGATCAGACCGACCACCGATGACTGAGGAGACACCTGCTGATATTAACAACATGATGCTCCTTCATTTAAACCAACTGTTGCTGGTCCATTTTCTATCTGTCAATCCTGACAAGAGAACTGTTTAATGTGATGAAAACATTCAGTGAACTGACCTCAGAGTCTCCAGTCTACAGTTTGGACTCTTCAGTCCATCACACAGCTGCTTCACTCCTGAATCCTTCAGGTTGTTCTTACTCAGGTCCAACTCTGTCAGATGGGAGGGGTTGAACTTCAGAGCTGAGGCCACAACTTCACAGTGACTCTCTGAGAGTCCACAGCCAGAAAATCTGTCATGACACATAAATATAAAACATGTTGATATGAATGAAGACACTTTATTATTTACTTCATGCATTTTATAACAAATAATTGGACTCATCCTGTTTGACATTTTGTTTTTCACATCAGTGATTCAGCTTCTTATCTGACATGACACAATAATTCTCATCAGTTTCTCTTAAACCTGCAAACTTTTAAACTTTGTTTTCTTTTAATCTGCAAATGAATGGAGATAGATGGAGTTACATTTAGGCTTCTTCCACACAGTCTGTCAGTGTGATCTGATCTAATGTCTGACTCCACAAAGTCATCATGATTAAAATTATAAAAATGTGGAAAACATCCCTTTAAGTCAAATTGAGAACAGATACAAATGGGCAATTAATGTCAAATTACATATATTATTCAACAACTCTGATATATTGTATATGTATAAATGGAGGAAAATAAAGAAAATATTTTTTTTTAAAACAAATCTGTAATAACATACAATAGACATGTAATGTTTGCAATAAACAAGTTAAATACTGTTTAATAGAGTGATAATTTTACAGTGTGAACATTTAAAGAACTAAACTAATCTAAACTGATTTATAATGTTAATCACATCTGGACTCACTGAGCCTTTCTGCAGTTCCTCACAGCTGGAATCAGTCTCCGTCGTCCCTCCTTTGATGTGTTGAACGTCTTCAGGTGCAACTCATCCAGAACCTCCTCTGACATCTGCAGCATGTAGGCCAGAGCTGAGCAGTGGATCTCAGAGAGTTCCTTCTCTGATCTGTTCTCTGACTTCAGGAACTCTTGGATCTCCTGATGAACTGAGAGGTAGTTCATCTCCATCAGACTGTGGAAGATGTTGATGCTTCTGTCAGGAGAAATGTCAAACATGTTCATCTTCTTCAAGTTGTTGATGGCTCTCTGGATGATTTCTGGACTGATCTGTGTCTGACCCAGCAGACCTCTTAACAGTCTCTGGTTGGACTGCAGACAGACGCCATGAAGGAAGCGAACCATCAGGTCCAGGTGACCATTTTTACTCTGCAGGGATTTCTCCATGACTCTGTTCAGGAAGACATCCAGAGTTGAGTCATTGTAGTTTTGTCCCAGGAAGTTCTCCAGCACCTCTGTCTTCCTGTTGGTGTAACAGTGGATCATGTAGACTGCAGCCAGAAACTCCTGAACACTCAGATGGACGAAGCAGAACACCTTGTCCTGGTACAGTCCTCTCTCCTCTTTAAAGATCTGTGTCAACACTCCTGAGTACACTGAGGCTGCTCTGATATCGATGCCACACTCTGTCAGGTCTGATTCATAGAAGATCAAGTTTCCTTTCAGCAGCTGATCAAAAGACAGTTTTCCCAGAGACTCAACCATCTTCCTGGTCTCTGGACTCCAGTGTGGATCTGTCTCAGATCCTCCATCATACTTGACCTTCTTCACTTTGGTCTGAACCACCAGGAAGTGGATGTACATCTCAGTCAGGGTCTTGGGCAGCTCTTCTCTCTCTCTGGTTTCCAACACATCCTCCAGAACTGTAGCAGAGATCCAGCAGAAGACTGGGATGTGACACATGATGTGGAGGCTTCGTGATGTCTTGATGTGGGAGATGATGCTGCTGGCCTGCTCCTCATCTCTGAACCTCTTCCTGAAGTACTCCTCCTTCTGGGGGTCAGTGAACCCTCTGACCTCTGTCACCATGTCAACACACCAAGGAGGGATCTGATTGGCTGCTGCAGGTCGTGTGGTTATCCAGAGGTGAGCAGAGGGAAGCAGTTTCCCCCTGATGAGGTTTGTCAGCAGCACATCCACTGAGGTGGACTCTGTAACATCAGTCAGGATCTCAGTCTTGTGGAAGTCCAGAGGAAGTCGACACTCATCCAGACCGTCAAAGATGAACACAACCTGGAACTCTTCAAAGCTGCAGATTCCTGCTTCTTTGGTTTCAGTGAAGAAGTGATGAACAAGTTCCACCAAGCTGAACTTTCTCTCTTTCAACACATTCAGCTCTCTGAAAGTCAATGGAAATGTGAAGTGGATGTCCTGGTTGGCTTTGTGTTCAGCCCAGTCCAGAGTGAACTTCTGTGTTAAGACTGTTTTCCCAATGCCAGCCACTCCCTTTGTCATCACTCTTCTGATTGGTTTCCGTCTTACAGGTGAGGCTTTAAAGATGTCTTCTGGTCTGATGATTGTTTCTGGTCTGACTAGTTTCCTGGATGCTGTTTCAATCTGTCTGACCTCATGTTCATTACTGACCTCTGCAGTCTCTCCCTCTGTGATGTAGAGCTCTGTGTAGATCTCATTCAGAAGAGTTGAGTTTCCTGCTTTAGAAATCCCCTCAAACACACACTGGAACTTCTCCTTCAGACTAGATTTAAGTTCATGTTGACAAGCTGGAGCAAAATGTTCTGAACAACAAATAATATCAGTGAATATGTTTCCAACATTTAATTTTCTGAAAGAATGAGTGATTATACTGTATCTTGTTCCATATCTTGAGACGTTAGTAAATGTTTAATTAATTCATCAGCTTCGATGTTCATAGAAATACTCTTACTTCTCTCCAGACGATCAACCAGCTCCTCCTGCTTCATTCTCCTCGGGAAGTTCAGAAAACTATCTGAATGAAAATCAGACTGAAATCATGGAGACAAACATCAGATTCATGTTGGACAGACTGACAGTCCACTGGTCTACAAAGAGCAGCATAGAGATGATTGAAAGTAGTTGTTGTCCATGTACAGACCTTAAATATGGAGTCCAGCTGTGTTTGATATTGATGAACAGACTGGTCACTGAGAACATTTAAACTCTGCTGCTTCACTCTGTGAATGAATCATCAACAATTAGTTCACATCATATCAGTCCACAGAGTCCAACATGTAAATGTCCATGAAGTGATATCTGGATGTGAACAGTGAATATGATGACTCATTGTAGTTATTAATGTGATTATCATTTCTGATCCCACTGAGAATCAACAGCTTTCAGCTCTTGCTTCTTGATGTTTGGTCACTAACTGTATCTACATCTGATTTCTCACATAACTTCTGGTTCCATTTGTCTCTTGACTGAATAATGTTAATGTTGATCTTAAAACAGAGTCAGTCAGGTTCAGGTTATGGTGTCTTGTTCTTCTCACTTTCTCCTGAGATAAACACAGGATAGACTCTGCACTGGAACACACTGATATCAAGTCTATACTGATACAGACACATGTAATGATTCATCTCCACAGTCAGCTCCTGGTTTCCTCCTTCATTATAACACATTTATTCTTTAATGCTCCTGTTGGTCTTTTAATTGATGGAGACTCTCAGTGGAGGAGCTCCAGGAGAAACTTTGACATTCTTGTTTGAACTCCACCATTACTTTAAAAATCACTTTTGTTTTTTAATGTCTATCTCTGTCAGCAGGTAGCACAGTTTTATTATCATCATATCAACAGGAACAGAGAATATACCAGTTAGTATATGTACGTCTCACTGATCATCATCTGAACCAGACTGGTTGGACTAGAGATAACTTCACATATATTACATTTAATTTCTTTAATATAAACATGTCAAATAGTCAAATCCATAATCAAAGTGAAAGATGAACCAGTAACATGTTTTACCTTTGATCATCAGTGGAAACTTGTTCTTTAAACTCTATATTAAACTCTTTTGACCAGTCACTCTTGAAGGACACACAGCTGGGTTCAGGTGAGTCTGGTCTCTGATGGATCCTGAAAATAAAACAGTGATGATGAACTCACTGAAGCTCAGATATTCAGCTAAATGATGCATTAATAGCATCCAGGAGAGTCTTAAGTTTTAACATGTTCAAGTGCTTAGAGTAACGTTATCTTACCTCTCCTTAGATAAATGTTTTTGATCATTTGAACAGTCACTCCTGAAGGACACACAGCTGGGTTGTGGTTCATTCCTGTAAATAATTAAATGAAGATACTTTAACCAAACCAAATGTGATGTTCTTTCTATCATTGTATACAGGACTCAACAACATAGTGAGGAGTCATCACATCAGTGCTTTAAAAAAAAAAGAACAAATGTGAACAGAGAATAAAATATTCCTCACAACACAATCACAATCAATCCCATTTAAAACCCAGACCATATTAACAGACCATAATGAAGGAGCTGAGAGTTGAGTTATAAGTGTTCATCTCACCTCTGATCTCTGGTCTGGTTCTCATGTTCTCCACTCAGAGTGGTTTTAGAGGGAGGGACTCCCTCCTCTCTGTCCTCACACTGATCCATTCTGCTGGATTCACTTCAGCTCACACACACTTTCTACCTTCACCTGCAGAGGAAACACAAATCATTCATCTGAACATCAAATCCTTGACATTATTTCTGCTGCAAAAACATCAGCTGCTCCTCCAGTGACTGTTTTTTCTGAAACTGTAAAAGTAAAGAGCACTTACACAAGTGCCGACTCTGATACTTCATCTTTGTTTGTTTTTTTAAAGGTTTCACAGTACTTGTGTCTGGCATTAATTCAAGATTATTTTATTGTCATTTCTCTCTGTGTACGCAATTAAATATTGTTTCTCATCCATGGTTTAACTGGTAGAAGGAGGTTGAGTGAGGATGTTAATTTAGGAAGGGTGGACAGTCCACTGATCATCCCCAAAGCCTGAGGAATGGATGTTCTACAGATAATGCTTGCATGTGTTCTCCCTGTGGGGAGTAGGGAGAAGATGTGATGGGAGGGATGACGTGAGGCTTTAATGATGGAGGTGGCTTTATGGATGCAGCTCTGCTTGTATGATTCCAACAAGGAGGAACGTTGAGTGCTGATGATCTTGCTGGCCGCCTTCACAGTTCTGCTCAGCTGCTTTTATTCCTTTCAGCTGCAACTGCTAAAGCAGGAGGTGATACTGTAGGCGATGATGCTTTCCACAGTACCTCTGTCGAATGGGAGGAGATGTGAGGTGGGGGGGCCGGTTTTCTTGAGTCTGCAAAGTGAGTTTTTTTTTGATGACTGCTGTGGTGTTGGAGGATGAGGGGAGGTCACCAGGAGTGTGGACACCAAGGTATTTCACATACTCGCCCTCTCCACAGCCGTTCCGTCAGTCAATAATCTAATAATAAACAGGGACTACGGATGGAAATGAGCATTTCTGCTGTAATCCAGCATGTATACATTGATGAATGTTTGTTCATTAACTGCACTGTCCCTTTCAAATAAACAGAAGAAGAAAAAGGGAGAAAGTAGATGTGGCCCAAACACCACAGAGCAGAAACAAACAGTAACATGACAGAAGTTGATAAAGATAAGTCCAAAGAGCTGAGCCATAAACTGAGAGTGGACACTAACCACTGTGACCAGTCTGTGAAATCTATGGAGCCAGAACACCGACTTTAAAAACAATATTTGGCATTGAAGCGGAGTGACGCCCATTCACCTGGATTAATACACTCACACACAGACACAAAATGGTGGATAGATTTATAGTTGCCTCCTTCGTTTTCTTTCTGCAGGTTAAAAAGGACTTGGAGTCAGCCAGGGCCAGACATGCATGTGTGGTGTCACCTGGTCGCATCAAGAAGGATCGATGAGGTCGGCCTAATAAGGGCTGGACTGCTCTTTCACTCTATTACTATGTGCCCTATTGTTGACTTAGCTCCTCTACTGGGACACCCTTACCCTCCTGGACTCTCCCATTTTCCCCAGAGATCTACACAGAACCCCCCTGGACTCCACCAGGTCCTACCAGCACCACATGCCTCTCTTCCTCTGTCCATCCTTCCACATCTTCTCTGTCCTTTGTTCTCCCCCTCTATTCCCTGCCCTCCCTGCCACACGAGGTCACTCCACTCCACAAAGATCAACACACTCGCTCCCAGGGAGGGACTCTCTCAAAAACTGCCAGACCGGGCAGCTACAAGATGGAAGCACCAGACGACAAAAGCTTTGATGGAAGGAGAAGAGTTCCCCGGTTTTACGTTTTTTTTTTCTTCTGCATTTCTGCTTCTGGAAGCAGAAGTTTCATGCAACCCAGTGCTCTTCATACTTCAGACTCAAACTCTGACAAAAGGAATCTAAAGGACAGCAACAGAAACGAGGTGTCTATAAAAACAGATGTACACAATGACGAGCAATTACCCATCAAAACAAATCTTCATCCTCCTGCATGCTTTGCCATGACCCACATCAGCTCCACAAGTGTCCACATCTGATGAATCAGTCATTAGAGGACAGAAGGGCATAAGACAAGGATGATAAACTGTTGCCTGAAACAAGACCATGTGGCAAAGGACTGTCAACACTGACTCAGATGTGACGCCTGCATGAAGAAGCCTCCAACTATTCAACTACAGCAAACAGACAACCGACAGGAAAAATGATGTGAGCACGGCAAATGCAACACAAACTAACACATCAGAGACAAAAACTGTGCGGCCATGTCTAGTTGCAAGGGAGGGACTCTCTTCTAGTGGCTCTATGATACACAGCGAACTCCACCCGAAGCCAAGACGAACCCAAACACGATCCTCCGTGATCTCCTCCGCCTGGCGTTCCAGACACAGCAAAGACCCACAGAAACCACAACTGCTGCCTTCCCAACGAGTCCAATAAGAGCCGAGGGTTTTGACTGTGATGTCACATCACGTGTTTTTGACTAATATAGTGGCTTTCTTTGTCACTATCTTTGCATATTGGTATGAAGGTCTTGTGCCGATTTATTTAAGACATGATAACTTGTTTGAATAAACTTAGCGAAACAGTACTCGTCTACACTCCATGACACAGTCACAAAACTGCCCTGATTAAACCACCTGACTATAGGCCTAAACATACAGTCACCTAGGAGCACAAACATGCACAACACACAGAAAGAAACAAAAAATGAACAATCTGGGCCTACACAGTAGATCAGTGGTAAAAACAATGAACATTTAAAGGTTTCTGATCAGGTATTCTCTCTCGTTATGAGACCTTTGTAGAAAATAAGACATAAACAAAACAAACAGCTCAAGAGGATGAACCACAGAGATGGTTGACATGTGATCAGTGTGGTGGCTACAGGTGTAAAGGTCTTCTGATGACAGGTTTCCTGTTAATAATAATAATAATAATAATAATAATAACACCTTCAGACAGTTTTAAAATCTCCAACTGACATTAACTTGTGTAAAGAGGCAAAGTTATTTTATAAAAAACACATTAGGATGCCTTTCCTTCATAAATATTCAGTGACTGACTCCAGATCAAACAGGTCACTGATGGGATTTAGTGCTGAAACAGTGAACAGCAAGAAAACCAATGTGACATGAAGCTACAGTGATAGAAAAATAAATCCTTTCTTTTCCTCCTTTAGTGGGTCATCAAATGTCCCAATGGAGAAACTGTCCTCATGCTCATTATTAATGGGAGGACAGATTATTAGGAACAGTCCAGTGTCCAGTAGTCACCAAGCAGCAGAAACTTTAAATGTCCCATTTTCCCTGAACGCAGCAGTTCATTCTGTTCATCCTCAGTTCTGTTGCTGTAATGTTTAGTTTAGTATTTTAATATTTAATAGAATATTTTGGTCATATTAAAATACTGTGTAAACATATTTCTGTGTCATGTTGTAGAAATAAATTCAAAACATCAGTCACTGTTCAAATAACTGTGACGGAGAAAAGATGAACTACACAGAGATGATTTAATGACACAGACAATAAATATGTTTAAATTATTAAAACTGCCTCCAGTGGTCACTGTCAGTAACTACATCACATCCAGGGGAGATTCTAGGGTCAGAGCTTTATAATACATTTTATAATAACAACAGATTTTATTTAAGAAGCGCCTTTAAAGTCACCCAAGGACACTTTACAGAAAGACAGAGATGAATACAACAGTAGATAGACACAAAGAAACAGTATTCAAACATCCAAATACAGAAACATGGAATAAGCAACATTCAAGCAGTGAGTAGGAACAATAAGTGCACAACAAACTTAAAGATATGAAGGTTAATAAAGCCCTGCAACAAGAGACAACATCATTCTATTTTTTAAACCACATACTTTCTACTATTGTGCTAAGTTTGTGGGTCATCTCATCATATAGACAACTTTTAAAAAACGTTCTTATTTTAGGGGTGTTAGTACAAAAAGATGTGAATAGAGATAATATATAACACTAATAATGATAATA
>NC_061792.1:13026790-13082946 GCF_022458985.1 Mugil cephalus | reverse complement strand
TAGTATGTGATAAGAAATGTATGAAAAAAAGTCGTAGTATAGTATGAATTAAAAAAGTCATATTATAGTATGCAGTAGAAAAGATATAATGTACTATGTTATGTATAGTATGTTGAATGAAAAAGTCATGGTGTACTATCATGAAGACAGCTTTTGCTACTTGTTTCAGTTTCTGATCTACTTGGTTAAAGTTGAAGCCAGGGTCGTATGATCCAGCATTCAACATGTACAGTATCAGAAGGTGGACAACTTCTAAGTTTCCAAGATATAAAGACAAAGAACAGCCTCGAAAACAAAGACTTCTATAGACACTTGCAGCTGAGGGATTATTCCCCAAAAGAGATGAGGTCAAATGAAACTATAAATAAGGTGATTGGTGTTATCAGCGATTCACACAAACATCTCTGCTTTCTATCGAGCTTTGGGTGACAGCAGGAAGGAATCAACACTTTATAAAAAAGCAAAAAGGGAAGCAGAGCTAAAAATCCAAATACAAGAGGAGGAGTGGCACCACATGTGTGAGACACAACGTACAACAACAAATTCATTCATATGGAGGAAGTTCTGCTGGAAAAAACCTAACTCACTATTTTATAACAGCAAAGATAAAAATCTAGGCAACTGGCTTCACAGCAGGACTGCTGGAGATTATGTGGGAGCGTGGAGGCAGACCATGAACGCATCTTCTGGAAGTGTATAAAAATGAGGATATACGCGCAAAATGTGAAATTCCAAACACAAGTGATGATTCTTGGGATTATTGAGAAGGTTGTAGTGAAAGAAGATCTGTACTTGACTAAAGTGTTACTAGCAGAGAGTAAGACACAAGAAACTGGCTCAATGTGAACGCTCCAAAACAGGAGCAGTGGTTATGGAAAGATCAACTCAAAGAGGACGTATGCTAAATGCTAATGCTAAATGGAACAGTGGACTGAATAGTAGCATCTCCAGACAGTCTGTTAGTGTTATTATTGGTACTTTAACTTGTATCTTCTTTGATGTATTGTTTTTGCCGACATACATGTGAAAACTCAATAAAAATTTAAGTTATAAAAAAAATGTCTGTGATAAAAAAAAAGTCATAGTATAGTATGTCCAATAAAAAAGTCATCGTATAGTAACTTAAAGGTAAAATGTTTCACATTCTTAAAACTTTGTTGCAAAGACAAAACATCCCATTTTTAGTCTTTCATCAAGTAGCAGTGTCTGTCTTGGTGTCTCTTGTGTTGTGGTGTCCTGTGTTGTTGGTTGATTTACTGGTGGTGGGGGACAAAGGAATATAACTTTCTTCACTAATTTTAGACTTTTCTGAAACGATTTCACTGGTAAATGTCTGAGTTGAAGGATTTCAGGTGAACTCAGAGAAATAAACATTCACATTCCCAGTCTCATTCATTCACAGATTCAAATTACCTAAATGTTTGTTCCATGTGCTCCATCCACACCTGCCCAGGTAGGAGGCCAGACTGGCAAACAGGAAGTGGACGATTCCAACTAGATTTATAGGAGGGGGAGGTGGACTGTACCATGTTGAGTGTTGTATAAGGGGTGTTTGGTAGATGTACACCATGCAGTCACACAGTTTCAACATCTGTAGTTAAAAGTTAGATACTGAACGGAGACAAACAAGTGAAGACAGACGTGAGAATATCAACGATGAGAAACATCAGAAAGGACTGTTGATGCTGGCAGGTTTATGATATTCCTTTGTGTCTTTCTTTTGTTAATAGTAATATTATGTGTGTTATTTTTCTACTCTGTTACATGTTGTTTTTCTCATCTTACCTCTTTTTTTCTATAGATACAGCACTTTTAAATTGCACTGAATATGAAGAATTGTTACAATGACCATGAAGTGATTCAGATTTATTTCCTGAAAACATGAACACAACAAGCTTCCTGATGATCTGATTGGCTGATTGTTGTCTCCTCTCACAGCTTCACTGAGGAAAACAGCTGCAGGTTTACAGCAAACACTGGATCTTTGTGTTGAGACAAACTGTGTTTACTGCACTATAACTAAAAGAAGTATGAACTGACTCCAACCCTCCACAGTCTACAGTCTGGACTCTTCACAAGATCAAGAAGCTGCTTCACTCCTGAATCTGTCAGTTTGTAATTTTTACTCAGGTCCAGATGTTTCAGATGGGAGGGGGTTGGACTTCAGAGATGAGACTAGATAATAACAACTGATCTCTGACAACCTGCAGAAACTCAGTCATTTATAAGTTAAAAAGACAAAGTTCATGACTGACTAAACATTCAATTCAGAATTATAAACATGGCTTCTTTTACAATATACAGAGCATGACAGATATAAATGCATTATATTTGTTTTTCTAAAACAAAAAATACACCAACTTCATGGCACAGTAATGCAATACTAAAAATTATATTTAATAATAATTTATTTCCATAGTCTTTCTGCACTGGAGTTCATAGTTCTGGAATATTTTTGTATTTTAAAATCTTTTTTTAAAATATTTAAATTTAATAAGTGAAAATAATAACAGTCCTTCTTGCAGGAGTTTCATTTATAAGGGGTACTTTATTTTCATACACGACAGAACATTGGTGTTTCGCCTTTTACCTTTGAAATGTAACCGGAAGTACTATCCGTATGTAATTTTTATTAACTTAACACTTCACGTGTAATGACAGTTTCTGTCCACTAGAGGGCAGCAACACTCGTTGTCTGCATGTGAGTCCATAGACATGATAGAGTGAGAGCCACAGGCTAGGCTAGGTTAGCTGGTGCTAATTATAGCGGATTTCTGTGTCTGCTCTATTTAACTACTTTATTTCTCATAAATGACCCCTCGGACCAACGCTGTTCCACAACGTTTAACTGCGAATCGCATTCCTCTCATAGTTTCGCATTTTTTAATTTATATATTTCTTGTTTTATGATAAGTCTTACAGTAAACTGAAGCTGTAGCATTTGTGCTAGTTACATGTTCCCGATCGGTACATTTAATCCGCTACCATCAAGTTACACGATATCGACAGTAACGCACGACTAAAATAATCAGTGAAATAAAAGAGATATTTGATGATGTGTTTGAATTATTTTGATCTGTGTGTTGAAAACTGGCCCCTTATTTTAAAGAAAACACTGCCAGTATCAATGGGGACGATGGTTAGCTCTACTACTAGCTTGGCTGTAGTTACACTTTACGGCCACAAGAGGGCCTGACTTTAACATACGGCTCTGTGTTTGGGCATTAACTGGTTATAGATGTGTTTTTCGTGGACTATATCTAACTAGATCTGTAACGAATAATTAATTAGAGCTGAGGTCTGATCCCAAAATGTTTTGGTATAATTTTTAAAACATTCTTTTCATTTCTAAACAGTTATTGACCCCAATACTTCGGGTGTAACGACTTCAGAGACGTAGGTGTAGTTACAAACTGTGGCCACCGGAGGGCAGTGAACAAACAACCTCATCAATCAACCACAACTATCATATATAATTTTATTTATTTATCCTTCTTAATTTAATATTATTCAGCCTTTTCACCTGAAATTATCTTCAGGGACATTTATATATTATTAAAATATTCCAACTGAAAGAAATTGATAATCACTTCAAGGAGAATTTATTTATATTTTCCTAATTATAGGCTGTGGCTAAGAGAAACTTTGACATGGAAATACATGCTCATTAAAAATTCCAACAAGGCGAAATAAATATCTTTTATGGTTTTCATTGTCATAGTCATAATTGTTGTAATTATGAACATAGAAATATTGTAATACTCCAGAAGTATCAGAATTATAGACATGACTTCTTTTACAATACACGGAGGCCAAACATGAGATATAAGTGTATTTTTGTTTTTCTAAAAGGTAAAATAAAATTTTATACATTTGTACATTTTGTCAAATATATTTGTTTAGATTTTAATTCAATTATTTTAACGTTCTCAATCCCTACAATCAGGACACTCAAAGCATTTTGTGCACAGTGTCTAATAAACACAATCTGCAATAAATGCACATTTATAAACGCACACAAAAAGATACAAATTACACACACAACTGTTATATCTGTACATCAAGTGAACACCAATTTCATGTCACAGTAATGTAATTATAAAAAAATATTTTAATGATACACACACACAAGCTGCTGGCCTAAATCAACAGCCCCAACTTTTAAAAAGTGAATATCTGCTACTTTTCTTTCTCATCAACTGAATTTCCTCCAGTTTGAAACTGTTGGTGGAACAAAAGAAGTGATCTGGACATGTTGCCTTCAGCTGCAGGAAATCAGAAAAGTAGTTTCTCTCCAGTTTCTGCTCATTTTAAAGAGAAACTAATTGATGAATAAGAACAGTCCTTTATATTCACCTCATTTAAACTGATGCTCAACCTGTAGACCCAACACCTCACAGCTGCAACCAATGGAAATGATTGATTTCTTTCTGAAGCTGAACGTTCAGGTTATTAAATTTACAGCTAAATAAAGCAGTAAACTAACAAATCTTTCCATTTAAGATGCTGTGTCCATTCAAACGACTCCATTTGCTTTAACTTAATCATTGTCCTCCTGCCAACAGAGAAGGCCTAGTTTGGAAAACAACCACTTTGAGACATTTCCAGTCACAGGGACACCTTGATAAAGTTGTTCTCATCAGAGAGGAGGAACAATCTGTCCTCAAAGAGGTTGAAGCGCGCACATTCAATCTGGAAATGTCTTTTTCATTTTTCCTGGCTGAAAAATGGCTGGAAAAGTGTTGGTGTTCTGCAGCAGAACTTGAAACTATCTGGTCCGGACTGATGTTTGGATCAGTGCGACAGAAAGGGTGACAACCGGAGATTTGTGTGGAAACGGACAGAGCAGAGGTTTTTCCTCGGAGTACGGGGAGCTAAAAACAGACTGAAAAAGTACACATTCCTCTTTTGAGGATGAGCTTCATTGTTTAACACAAAAACAAGCATTTGACGTATTAAGGTTCAACTCCCTCAACATCTTATTGGCTCAGAGGGAAGCGCACGCTTTTGTTGAACAATATTTAAAGTGAATCCTGAAACGTGATTCATCAGAAGTTATGGGTGATTACAGGTTGTCTAGATAAAGTTTGTCATCATCTGCTTGCACCTGTGTACTCTCCAACCACTCCAACTCAGACCAGCTGATGAAGTAAAAGTTTAAATTGGATGAAAAATATACAGAAATATGTATACACGCTCTTAGAAATGACACTGTGAACGGACCAGGATGAGTGTGGAACCGGATATTATTGACAGAGTATAAAGCAAGGACGCAGAAAAACGTGACACAGCAATAAATGTTTGCAGACAATGTTCCTGATTAAGTTGCGTAATAGCAGCAGCAGTGTTTCTCAAAGGAGCCGCGAACATGTGTCCTCTCACTTTGAGCTACTTTGCATTAATAAACCAAAACTCACCGGCTCGGCTGCGTGCTGTCACAAAATATCCGCTTACTGACCAAAAACACAACTATTGTGAGGAGAGTGTCGCCCTGTTTCGCTCAGTGTCTCTTTTCTCTTTGGATGAAGCCGCAGTAACAACAGCCGCTGGCCACGCCCCCTGCGTAACGCGTAGAGTGCGTCATTAAATTTTTTTAATTTATCTCTAAATCACTAAAAACGCAATAAATCCCCCATTTTTTTCAAATAACATTTAAATGCACCAAATGTTCAATCTATTTTAATTAATATAGTTATTCTTCATCTCTACTAATCTTATAGAATATGACTGCTGTTATATTCAAAATAAAACTATGTAGTGAAAAAATTTGATCAACATACCTGTAAAGTGTTTATTTACTTATTTTCCTTGCATTAAACCACATACAAAATGCACAAAAATATTTAACTTATCCTTCAATGTCCTTCTCCATCAACTTTCTGCACATTATACGTCCACTGTGCTACATGTACTCTGACATCTATAATTACTGTTTAAATCCAGATCATTTCGTAAGGAACATGTTTTTATATCATTACGCACAAAAAATGAATAAACAGATAAATCCAGGATGAAATAATCTGACAGGAAAGTACAGTTACAGTAATATCATAGGAACATTTCCCACTTTTACTTTACATTTTCTATTGTATTTTCAGTGTTTCAAATACACAAAGAATCCAATCACAGACAACACTTTTACGTACTCTTGTCTTATTCTATTTACCTCTAAATGTGTAAAAAAAAAAAAAAAAAACACAATAAATACTTGATATTTTATGTGGTATTTTCAATGTTTCCTGACACAAAGTAAAAGAAATACACAAAGAAAAACGCTTCCCATGTAGAAGAACTGTTTTAGCTGAAGTGCTATATGTTAAAACACACGTATACTGTTATTTAATAACAATAATAATAATATATATTCAGCCATGACTCCATGAAGGTCTTTAGTGGAGATTTGGCTCCATCTAGAGGTGAAAATTCAATAGGTGCTGGACTTTATTTGTTGGTTCTGTTAGAATAGATTGATTGCAGCTCTGTTGATGATGTTAAATGAGAAACATGTGGATGAAGCTCTCCTCTTGACTCCACCTCCCAGTAACATGGTCCAGTCAGAGTCTCTCTACACACAAGCTGCTGCTGATTCAACCTCTGGATCATCAGGACTCAGCTCATCCTCTCTCAGCTCACATACCGTCCTGTTTACCTTTACTTCCACCTACAGAGAGAAGAAGAAAGAAGAGAGGAGATGATTTAGTGTTTCCAGAGACTCTTTTCATCAGGTGTCAGTCAGTGATGCAGCACATCCAGTATAAAGAGCAGCAGGGACTTCAGTCCTGTTCAGAGCAGCTGTGGAGCTCAGCCAGCTTCCTTTCAGCTTCATGTTAACGTGTTGGAGCTGGAAGCTCACAGACCTGCACAGACTTTTAGCATCAAGTCTGTTTCCTCTGCACATTTCTCTCAAGTCCACAGAGGAAATAAACTGCTGAGAGTCATCAACGCTTCATTACTGCACAAACACTTTAGTGATGGATTTACAGCTGTTCCATTTCAATAAAGAGTCTGAGTGTGTTGATGAACATCTCATGTGTTTCTGAAGCATCAGCTGACTAAGAAACATTGAAGATATCTGATGAAACTAATGACAGATATACAGATGTGATGACTGGACCTCAGCAGAGGTTCTGCTCTGTAGAAAGACCACATGGTTACTAAATGTGATGATGGTTCTGTGATTTGCAGGCTTCAGTCAGACTGATCTCAGAGCTGTGACAAAGATGAAACTGATCAGTTGTTTAGTTTTGAGGTGAGAGAACAAAGAGTCTGAGATCAGACCTGATGAATGAGGACCACTGTCTCTATTCATCTAGTAAGGCTGTCAGCTGGAATCCACATTTATTTCCTGAAAACATCAACACAACAAGCTTCAGGATGATCTGATTGTCTGACTGTTGTCTCTGTCTTTCTGTCCAGTCTGTCTCCATTCTCCTCTGACAGCATCTCTGAAGAAAACAGCAGCAGGTTTCCAGGAAACACTTTAGATTCTGTGTCTAGTACAAAACTACTGAAAGAAGAATGAACTGACTCCAACCCTCCACTCACCTCAGAGTCTCCAGTCTACAGTCTGGACTCTTCACAAGATCAAGAAGCTGCTTCACATCTGAATCCTTCAGGTTGTTGAAACCCAGCTCCAGATGTTTCAGATGGGAGGGGTTGGACTTCAGAGCTGAGACCAGAGAATCACAGCTGATCTCTGACAACCTGCAGGTATTCAATCTGAATAAAGATTAAAAGATGTTAATAAAATCACTGATAATCAATCAGATGTGTTCAGGTTTTAATGTTCAGATCAACATTACTACGTCCTAATCAATGAGCTGTTCTCTAAAATGAGTAGAGTGACTTTGTCCTTGTGTTATTGTGGATCATCATCATGTCAGCCTTCTACACACATCATCCAAACATCAACACAACATTCAGACAACTATTCATGTCAACACACATCAAGAACATGCTGCATGGATCTGGATGTGTGTTTGTGTTTTTTCTGGATACAGATGTGACTGTTTAACACAAATTAATAACATTCATTTACTTTAAGAATAAACAGACATTTGCAACGAAATAAGAAAAAAAAAACACGTCGTTGAGATGATGGATGAAATTAGGAAGAAATAAAAAAGAAGTAAAGGGAAATGAAGCTAGAACTGAACACTAAGACTTTAAATTCTATATGAACATAAATTAAGTTCAGTTTGTAATAAAACAAATCAGATCCACAACAGTAACAGACATCCATTGAACTGACCTCAGAGTCTCCAGTCTACAGTCTGGACTCTCCAGAAAACAACACAGATGTTTCACTCCTGAATCCTGCAGGTTGTTGTAAGCCAGGTCCAGATGTTTCAGATGGGAGGGGTTGGACTTCAGAGCTGAGACCAGAGAATCACAGCTGATCTCTGACAAACTGCAATCAACCAATCTGAATAAAGAATAAAAGATGTTGATAAAATCATTGATAATCAATCAGATGTGTTCAGGTTTTAATGTTCAGATCAACATTACTATGTCCTAATCAATGAGCTGTTCTCTAAAATGAGTAGAGTGACTTTGTCCTTGTGTTATTGTGGATCATCATCATGTCAGCCTTCTACACACATCATCCAAACATCAACACAACATTCAGACAACTATTCATGTCAACACACATCAAGAACATGCTGCATGGATCTGGATGTGTGTGTTTGTGTGTTGTCTGGATGTAGTTCTGACTGTTTATCAATTACAAACATTATTTCTTATGTCTAAATGTTTTTGTTTTTTTTTACCTTTTTTTACTTACACATTTTTCGTGCAAAAAATGACAAACACGTCTTTGAGATTTCAGACTAAATTTACGAAAATAAAAGAGAAAATTTGAACTGAAAGGAAATGAAACTAGATCTGAAAACTAAGACTTTAAATTCTGTATGAACATAAATTAAGTTCAGTTTGTAATTAAACAAATCAGATCCACAATAGTAACAGACATCCAGTGAACTGACTCCAGAGTCTCCAGTCTACAGTCTGGACTCTCCAGAAAACCACACAGATGTTTCACTCCTGAATCCTGCAGGTTGTTTTCACTCAGGTCCAGATGTTTCAGATGGGAGGGGTTGGACTTCAGAGCTGAGACCAGAGAATCACAGCTGATCTCTGACAAACTGCAGTGAATCAATCTGAATAAAGAATAAAAGATGTTAATAAAATCATTGATAATCAATCAGATGTGTTCAGGTTTTAATGTTCAGATCAACATTACTACGTCCTAATCAATGAGCTGTTCTCTAAAATGAGTAGAGTGACTTTGTCCTTGAGTTATTGTGGATCATCATCATGTCAGCCTTCTACACTTTAACTAACACTCATCTTTGTGATGACAGACTAAATTTAGGACAAGAAAAGACAAAATATGAACAGGAAGGAATGTATATCCTCATGGGAGAAAATTCTGTATGAACATAAATTAAGTTCAGTTTGTGATTAAACAAATCAGATCCACAATAGTAACAGACATCCAGTGAACTGACCTCAGAGTCTCCAGTCTACAGTCTGGACTCTCCAGAAAACCACACAGATGTTTCACTCCTGGATCCTCCAGGTTGAAGTTTTTACTCAGCTCCAGATGTTTCAGATGGGAGGGGTTGGACTTCAGAGCTGAGACCAGAGAATCACAGCTGATCTCTGACAAACTGCACCACCTCAATCTGAATAAAGAATAAAAGATGTTTATAAAATCATTGATAATCAATCAGATGTGTTCAGGTTTTAATGTTCAGATCAACATTACTACGTCCTAATCAATGAGCTGTTCTCTAAAATGAGTAGAGTGACTTTGTCCTTGTGTTATTGTGGATCATCATCATGTCAGCCTTCTACACACATCATCCAAACATCAACACAACATTCAGACAACTATTCATGTCAACACACATCAAGAACATGCTGCATGGATCTGGATGTGTGTGTTTGTGTGTTGTCTGGATGTAGTTCTGAGAGTCAATTACAAACATTATTTCTAACAACAAACAGTTTTTTTTTTTTTTTTTTACTTTTTTTTACTTACACATTTTTTCTTGCAAAAAAAAAACACGTCTTTGAGATTTCAGACTAGATTTAGGAAAAGAAAAGAGAAAATTTGAAAACTTGAAAACTGAAAGGAAATGAAGCTAGAACTGAAAACTAAGACTTTAAATTCTATATGAACATAAATTAAGTTCAGTTTGTAATTAAACAAATCAGATCCACAATAGTAACAGACATCCAGTGAACTGACCTCAGAGTCTCCAGTCTACAGTTTGGACTCTTCAGTCCATCACACAGCTGCTTCACTGCTGAATCCTCCAGGTTTTTGTTGTAACTCAGGTCCAACTCTGTCAGATGGGAGGGGTTGGACTTCAGAGCTGAGACCACAACTTCATAGTGACTCTTTGAGAGTCCACAGTAAGAAAATCTGTCATGACACATAAATATAAAACATGTTGATATGAATAGAGACACTTTATTATTTACTTCATGCATTTGATAATGAACAGTTGGACTCATCCTGTTTGACATTTTGTTTTTCACATCAGTGATTCAGCTTCTTATCTGACATGACACAATAATTCTCATCTGTTTCTCTTAAACCTGCAGACTCTTAAACTTTGTTTTGTTTTAATCTTTAAATGAATGGAGATAAATGGAGTTACATTTAGGCTTCTTCCACACAGTCTGTCAGTGTGATCTGATCTAAAGTCTGACTCCACAAAGTCATCATGATTAAAATGATAAAAATGTGGAAAACATTCTTTTAAGACACATTTAGAACAGATTAAAATGGGCAATTACTGTCTGATTACATATGTTATTGTACGGACAACTCGAATATATTGTATATATAATTTAAGGAAGATAACAGAAGAAAAAATGTCAAAAATAAGAATTATTAGAAATAAACCTGTAACAAAATAAATATGTAATGTTTGCAATAACCAAGTTTAATAGGGTGATAATTTTATAGTACAATAACTAAACTAATCTAAACTGATTTATAATGTTAATCACATCTGGACTCACTGAGCCTTTCTGCAGTTCCTCACAGCTGGAATCAGTCTCCATCGTCCCTCCCATGATGTGTTGAACTTGTTCAGGTCCAACTCATCCAGAACCTCCTCTGACATCTGCAGCATGTAGGCCAGAGCTGAGCAGTGGATCTCAGAGAGTTCCTTCTCTGATCTATTCTCTGACTTCAGGAACTGTTGGATCTCCTGATGAACTGAGAGGTGGTTCATCTCCATCAGACAGTGGAAGATGTTGATGTTTCTGTCAGGAGAAATGTTGGACATGTTCATCTCCTTCAGGTTGTTGATGGCTCTCTGGATGATTACTGGACTGATCTGTGTCTGACCCAGCAGACCTCTTAACAGTCCCTGGTTGGACTGCAGACAGACGCCATAAAGGAAGCGAACCATCAGGTCCAGGTGACCATTTTTTCTCTGCAGGGATTTCTCCATGACTCTGTTCAGGAAGACATCAAGAGTTGAGTCATTGTAGTTTTGTCTCAGGAAGTCCTCCAGCACCTCTGTCTTCCTGTTGGTGTAACAGTGGATCATGTAGACTGCAGCCAGAAACTCCTGAACACTCAGATGGACGAAGCAGAACACCTTGTCCTGGTACAGGCCTCTCTCCTCTTTAAAGATCTGTGTCAACACTCCTGAGTACACTGAGGCTGCTCTGATATCGATGCCACACTCTGTCAGGTCTGATTCATAGAAGATCAGGTTTCCTTTCAGCAGCTGATCAAAAGACAGTTTTCCCAGAGACTCAATCATGTTCCTGGTATCTGGACTCCAGAGTGGATCTGTCTCAGATCCTCCATCATACTTGACCTTCTTCACTTTGGTCTGAACCACCAGGAAGTGGATGTACATCTCAGTCAGGGTCTTGGGCAGCTCTCCTCTCTCTCTGGTTTTCAACACATCCTCCAGAACTGTAGCAGAGATCCAGCAGAAGACTGGGATGTGACACATGATGTGGAGGCTTCGTGATGTCTTGATGTGGGAGATGATGCTGCTGGCCTGCTCCTCATCTCTGAACCTCTTCCTGAAGTACTCCTCCTTCTGGGGATCATTGAACCCTCTGACCTCTGTCACCATGTCAACACACTCAGGAGGGATCTGATTGGCTGCTGCAGGTCGTGTGGTTATCCAGAGGCGAGCAGAGGGAAGCAGTTTCCCCCTGATGAGGTTTGTCAGCAGCACATCCACTGAGGTGGACTCTGTAACATCAGTCAGGATCTCAGTCTTGTGGAAGTCCAGAGGAAGTCGACACTCATCCAGACCGTCAAAGATGAACACAACCTGGAACTCTTCAAAGCTGCGGATTCCTGCTTCTTTGGTTTCAATGAAGAAGTGATGAACAAGTTCCACCAAGCTGAACTTTCTCTCTTTCAACACATTCAGCTCTCTGAAAGTCAATGGAAATGTGAAGTGGATGTCCTGGTTGGCTTTGTCTTCAGCCCAGTCCAGAGTGAACTTCTGTGTTAAGACTGTTTTCCCAATGCCAGCCACTCCCTTTGTCATCACTCTTCTGATTGGTCCATGTCTTCCAGGTGAGGCTTTAAAGATGTCTCCTGGTCTGATGATTGTTTCTGGTCTGTGTAGTTTCCTGGATGCTGTTTCAATCTGTCTGACCTCATGTTCATCATTGACCTCTGCAGTCTCTCCCTCTGTGATGTAGAGCTCTGTGTAGATCTCATTCAGAAGAGTTGAGTTTCCTGCTTTAGCAATCCCCTCAAACACACACTGGAACTTCTCCTTCAGACTAGATTTAAGTTCACGTTGACAAACTGTGGCAAAATGTTCTGAATGGACAAACAGCAAATAAGATCAGTAAATAGATTTCCAACATTTCCTGAAAGAATGAGTGAATATACTGTATCTTGTTCCATCTCTTGAGACATTAGTAAATGTTTAATTCATTCATCAGGATCAATGTTCATAGAAATCCTCTTACTGATCAGCAGACCATCAGCCAGCTCCTCCTGCTTCATTCTCCTCAGGAAGTTCGGAGAACTATGTGAATGACAACCAGACTGAAATCATGGAGACAAACATCAGATCCATGTTGGACAGACTGACAGTCCACTGGTCTACAAAGAGCAGCATGGAGATGATGGAAAGTAGTTGTTGTCCATGTACAGACCTTAAATATTGAGTCCAGCTGTGTTTGATGCTGATGAACAGACTGATCACTGAGAACATTTAAACTCTCCTGCTTCACTCTGTGAATGAATCATCAACAATTAGTTCACATCATTGTCTCCACCATCTGTAATAAATGTATGTTTTCCCTAGAAACATAAACCACAGTGAATTAATGATAGTGTGTTGTGTAGTGAATGTTCTGATCAGAATAATCTCTACTGTGACATTAATAAAGAGGTGAAACCACTGATCAATTCTAATCCTTTTGATTACAATGCTTATTTTTTATTTTACTTCAAGTTAATCTCATTTAATTTATCTTTATTTGTGTGTTTTTTCATGAGTGTTTACTTTCATGTGCAACAAAGCTATTGTGACAAAGTAATTTCCCTCGTGGATCATTAAAGTCTGTTCAAGTCTAACAAAGTCCAAATGTCTCAATCATCTGATTTTTCCCCCAACTGTTTCCAAACAACTGCTACAGTATCACTGCACCAAAGGGACAAAAACGCGGCATCCTGAACTGTAGAGCAGTTGCGCTGACATCTGTCAATGACGTTTTAAATTAATGTATCTGTTACTTCTTAGAAGCAGATAATTTCTTTTTAAAGATAAAGAATCGATTTCTCATCATCGAGCTGGGTTCACGTTCTGGTTCTTGTGAGTCTGGTTTCTGTTTTATCCTGGTAGATGGAGAGAAATCCTCAGTTTATCAGGTTTAAACAATCAAAAGATGAAACTTGTCCAACAGAAATATAAGCACACATATAAACTTATAAAGCCTCTGAAGCTTCACACAATGAACATAGTATTTCACATATAAACTCCAGAAGACAGTTATTATTTCTTCACCTCTTCACAGTTGGGGCTTCTTGTCTTTTAAAGGTAATGAAGGCACCCATTGATAGATCACTCTTCATAGACACACAGCTGGGTTCAGGTTCTAAGTCGTCAGATTCTTCTCTCTGATGACTCCTAGGAGACAAACATGAAAAACATTACCTCACAGTTACTGAAGCTGCTATAAAAACTAGAAAGAGCAGATCACTGTGGACCAACAGGACCACTGAGACCAGCTGAAAACCTGACTGAACACAAGGGGGCGCTCACTGATTTCTGTACTTCTTGTAACATTATCTTACCTTTTCTTTGATAAATGTTGTTGTTTAAAATGCTGTTTTCCACTCAGAGTGGATTTAGAGGGAGGGACTCCCTCCTCTCTGTCCTCACACTGATCCATTCTGCTGGATTCACATCAGCTCACACACACTTTCTACCTTCACCTGCAGAGGAAACACAAATCATTCACCTGAACATCAAATCCTTGACATCATTTCTGCTGTAAAAACATCAGCTGCTCCTCCAGTGACTGGTTCTTATTTTCTGATTCATATCAGTGTCACTGGATGAAGTCAGACAGTGGCTCTACTATCAGCTGTTGTTCTACTATCAGTCCACTAGATGGAGACATGAAGCTGTAGAAATGAAAAGCTGTTAAACCGACACAGACTCTACAGCCACATCAAGAACTTTTTTTCGACTTTAATGGTGTTGAAATAAAAACAAAATACAGTTTGTATTCTGAAGAAAGATGATTATCATGTCATTGTTTGATTCCAGAGAATCATTAATCTAACAATAATGTAGATTGATCTTCAAACACAAGAACAACGCAATGTTATTAATGAAATAAGAAGTGAATAAGCATTAAAGTTACTGAAGACAAAGTTAAAGTGTGAAACAAACTGAACTTACAGTTTATTTAACCAGTCCACAGAGTTCAGAAGAAGACTCCACTCCAACCTGGACCCTAGAGACTCTGACACAGGTGAGCTACTCACTGGAACGAGTCCGGCTTCACTGTGATAGAGTCAGAACAGGTTAGACAGGTTCAACAGCAGCAGCAGTCTAGTTCATTCAACAACATTCAACAATTATCGTTCATCTTTTATTCTGGATGCATGTTAGAAAACAATCAGTTTCATGAACAAGTGTGAGTGACACTAAATCTAAAATATGTTTCATGTTTGTGTGTTCAGCTTTGACTGAGTTAGGAATGATAATTGTTCACTTCACTTCATAGTTTCTCTTTCTGTTTCCACTCACACATAGAAACAGGAGCATCTGAACTGTGAATGGAAGGAACAGAGGTCAACAGCCTTAAACCACCTTATGATTTAAGATCAACTCTGATCACTTCAGACACTTTTAAAACCTCCAATTAGGCAAAGTTATTACTTTTACTCACTGAACACATCTGTCAAAAAGTCGACTTTATTCTCCAGAAAAAATCAACATAATGATGTGACTGTGTCAGATTTCTGAATCTTTGTCTATGTGTCTCCAGTAAGAGTTCAAACACACTGAGCTTCTCATAATTAACACTATCAGCATCAATAAGTGTATTTAAATTATTAAAACACAGAAACTATAACCATAAATGAACTTCCAGTCTGCTCAGAGCAGACTGGAAGTTCATTGCTCTGTCATTATGAGATCTTTATAGAAATAAATGAAGAGGATGAACCACTGAGATGATTGACATGTGTTCAGTGTGGTGAGTCATCAAATGCTCCAATGGAGAACCTGTCCTCATGTTCATTACTGGGAGGACAGATTATTAGGAACAGTCCAGTGTCCTGTATAGTGAGCCACTGCCACTAAACCGAAAGTTTCAGCAGCAGAAATATTAAATATCCCATTTTCCCTGAATGCTCCTTAAATGATAGATTCAGTGCAGCAGTAAGATGTTGACTACGTTCATCAGTTCATCTTCTGTTGCTATAATGTTTTGTTTCATATTTTAATATTTAATAGAATATTTTGGTCATATTAAAATACTGTGCAAACATCTTTCTGTGTCATGTTGTAGAAATAACTTCAAAACATCAATCAATGTTCAAATAATCTGTGATGAAGAAATTTAATGAATCCAGACAATAAATGTGTATAGATTATTAAAACTGCCTCTAGTGGTCACTGTCAGTAACTACAACTGTCCACATCCAATAACACTGATGTTCACATCCAAGGGAGATTCTCGGGTCAGAGCTTTAGAGGTTCTTTAATGTCAAACGACTGAGTCACACAGTTATTATTTGGTTTAAAAAAACAAAGAAAAAAAAAAAACAAAGAAAAAAAAACTTTCTACTATTGTGCTGATTATTATTATTATTATTATTATTATTATTATTATTATTATTATTAGTAGTAGTAGTAGTAGTAGTAGTAGTAGTAGTATAATTGTCATCTTTATCAAATATAACCTTTCTGAAGTATTTCTGTTGGAACGAAAGTGAAAAACAAACAAAAAAAAAACTACAAAAAAAAAACTAACGACTTGGCCTCTAGAAAGAGTTTACACAGAGAAAAAGATCTGTGACACAACGGTGGTGAAAGTGAAAGTAACCTTAGACTTAAATCTGAGGTTGGATCCAGATTAATGAAGATTTAATAATTGAATTTAATCTGATCATCATACTGTTTCATTCCAGTGAATCATTAATCTAATAATAATGTAGACTGATCTTCAAACAGAGTGACACAAACTTAATAATGAAATAAGAAGTGAACATCTTCTACAAACATTACAGAGCAGAAATAAACATTAAAGTTACTGAAGACAAAGTTATAGCTGTAAACAAATCAAACTTACAGTTTATTTAACCAGAGAGATGAAGAAGACTCCACTCCAACCTGAACACTGAACAGGTGAGCTATACTTCAGGAATGAGGCAGGTTTTACCTGTGACAGAGGTAGAACAGGTTAGACAGGAGAAGGTTTTTATCCGTCAACATGTCTGTTGTTGATTCTTGTCATAACCTTCTACATCACTGTGTTCAGGTTTCAGTTTAAATATATCAGTTTAATAATAATTACACAAATTACAACACTAATACTGATAACTATAATAATATGTCACAGGAAATACTTCCCTTTTGATCCTTTAACTACATTTGTCAATGCAGGACTGGAGTATTTTACTACAGTGTGGTGCTTTTACTATAGTAAAAGATGTGAATAAATCCTCAGTGTAACCTCAGTGCATCGTCCCCCTGCAGCCCAGGCCTATAGCAGCATAACTAAGGGATGGTTAAGTCCAGCTCTAACTATAAGCTTTTTCAAAAAGGAAAGTCTTAAGTCTGACCTTAAAAGAAGAGACTGTGTCTGCCTCCTGAACCCAAACTGGGAGCTGGTTCCACAGGAGAGGAGCCTGATAGCTGAAGGTTCTACCTCCCATTCTACTTTTAGAACCTCTAGGAACCACAAGTAGACCTGCAATTAGAGATCGTAGTGATCTGCTGGGACAGTTTGGTTATATGAGGTCTTTCATATATGATGGAGCTCGGCCTTTCAGGGCCTTGTATGTAAGGAGGAGGATTTTAAATTCAACTCTAGATTTTAAAGGGAGCCAATGAAGAGAAGCTAATACCGGAGTAATATGATCTCTCTTGCTAATTCCTGTCACTGCTCTTGCTGCAGCGTTTTGAATCAATTGGAGGCTTTTTAAAGAGTATGTGGAGTCAGACACTAACGAGTTACAATAATCCAGCCTGGAAGACACAAATGCATGAACTAGTTTTTCCCCATCACTCTGAGAAAGGATGTTCCTAATGTTGATGATATTACGAAGGTGAAAGAAAGCAGTCCTGGTCACCTGCTTTATGTGAGAATTAAAGGACATATCCTGGTCAAATATAACACCAAGGTTTTTCACAGTAGTACTGGAGGCCAAGGTAACGCCATCCAACAAAACCAGGTGATTAGATAATGAATCTCTGACATGTTTAGAGCCAAATACAGTGACTTCTGTTTTGTCTGAGTTTAAAAGTAGAAAATTACAGGTCATCCGAGCCTTTATGTCTTTAAGGCGCTTGGAGTTTAACCAGCTGTTTAGTTTCATCTGGTTTCATGCATTTATGCAGTAGATGCAGTTAAAAAGAAGAAATGTGAGATTGTTATTATTATTATTAATATTTTATTTAACTGCGCATGTCCTAGTTTTCAATTTATTACAGTGTGTCTATTGCGTGCTAGCTGTAGTTCCCTGCTGTGACCACCGGAGGGCAGTAAACATACCTCAGACAGTTGTCGTTACTGACGGTGACCACTGGAGGGCAGTGATCGTGATGGTCTCTCTGTTGTTATTAAACCGACATCATGTAGTTCATCATTTCACCACCAGATGGAGACGAATCTCCATCACAGGTCATTTTAATGTCGAAGAAGCAGAAACCGGAAGTTATAAACAGGTGTTGGTTAATTAACCTGATTCATGTTAAGCTAGCAACGTAACTTCGGTCTCAAGTTAACGGTGTTTGTCCTAAAACGAAACAACTCGCGACTCTATGAAGAGGAAATAAAAGATATGTAGATATCGAGAGTTATGTCCAGGTACAGTCATATTTCGTGTTAAAGTTGACTTCATGTTCGTGTTTAGCTGTTAGCTTTAAAGCTAATAGAGGAGGAGCTTGCGTTGTTTTGGTTAAAATATTATGTAGCTTTACACCTAAAGGTAAATCCTGCAGGGATCCAGACCAGGATACATTCATGTTCACGCCAAATGAATAAAAAAAATAATCTTTTTGTTGTCTTGTTTTGTGTCTGACCAGCAGTCCTGCAGCCTAAAGACACTCAGTTCATCATAGAAACCAAAGGTGGACGCGCAATTTTTATAATTCAGGCCTGGAACAACAGAGATGTGCGTTTTTTATTTAATCAACTGTTGTAAATGATGTGAAGTCAAGAACAGTGACGTGATGTGTGTTTACTGCAGGTGGAGAACATGCTGATGGATCACCACAACCAGAGCAACTCAGGACGACACCACGACAAGAACCTGGACAGATAAACTGTTGATGTCTCGTCTGTGACGTTAAAACGAGCTTAAATCTCAGATATTAAAAATAAATAAATTCACATATTTAATAAATAAAAGTCAGAAAAAGCTGCTGGATGTGTTTCTGTGGCTTTAAAGTGTTCAGGTCTTTGATAATGTTGAGATTCAAGAATCTGTCCAGTGAAGAAAAGTTTTAATTCATAGATGAAATTCTGAAAATATTTCTTCTGCTCATGTGAATTTAACTCAAAGTTAAACTAAAGATCTCCAGATGAACTCAAAGAGCTGTGGCTGTTACAAGGTTCAGACATTTGGAGGTGGAGGGTTAGTGGCTGTAAAATCACTGAGAGACTGTGTCTTCAGTCTTCAGCTGCTTCACTGGTCCAACACTCAAAGCTTCTCCAGAGTCCAGAGGAGAGTCTAAGGTTGAGAGTCTTCAGGTTGAGGGAGTCACTGACTGAACGGCTCAGTGAGTCGGGAGTTGAATCAAGAGCTGAACGGCTCCTCAGAGGGGCGGAGTCTGTGGGAGGCGGAGCCAACTTTTTAATTTTTTCCGAAATCTGAAAAATTTCCCCCAGAATTAGATGACAAATATACCAAAAAATGGTGGAAAAGTATGAGAAAGTGGCTCAGGGAGCAAGAAGTAGGGTTGGGGGTGCAGTGGTTGTGGGTTCAAGTCCCACAGAGACTTGTTTTATTTTACAATGACAAGCATACAAGCTTATTTATAAAAGCTGGTCTCGAACCTGCAACCTCCAGATTTGGAGGCTGCTTTTTAACGCACCGAGCTACTTCTCGAGATAAAATATAAAATTTTTAACGTCTATTTCTGGTTTAAGTGGCCAAAAGCTGAAAAAAGGCGACTACCCAGCTCCAGGCAGGAGCTAGCAGGCTCTGGGTTTTTAGTGTAGAGGTAAAGTAAAGGGTTTGATATCAGGAGGTCGGGGTTCAAGTCCCATCCTTCACATTTTCCTGAGGTTTTCACGTCCGAACCGTCAACTCCTGACTCAAATGACTGGGACGAGTCAGATGAACGACTCTTTCTCTGAAACCACTCAGGTGGTGAGGGCCGTCCTTCCTCTGGGTGAGGAGGACTTCCTTCAAGTTACTGTCTGACCTGGAGCTGAACACACAACCTCCAAAACTTCACCACCACAACTGAGAGACACGGTGGACGACACACAAACGTCCTTTTAAAGCCTCACACTGATGTTTCACCACAAAACCACCAGTTTAACAACAGGGACAAAATATTAGGAACAAAAATAATCAACTCTTTAGTTTGATAAAAAGATTTTATTTTACCATAAAAAACAACAAATCACATTTTAATACAGTTTCCTGTGAGGAGTCACTGTGGAAGAACATTTGATCATTTAATAAAAATATTGCAAATTATATTCCATATTCATATTTTATCATATTTTTGACTTCAGATAACACTGAACAAACCTGAGATCTGCAATGACAATAAAGAATATTCTGTTCTAACAAAATAACTGTGAGTCTTAGTTTCTCTGCTGTTTCTGAGGTGACTGTGCTGACCTGAAGTCAGAAGGTTTCTCTGTGAAGCTCATGATGAGACCAGCTCTGAGGAAAGGTTCAGGATGAGAAGGAGACCAAGTCAGACCACGACTCATCTTCAGTTTTACCTGGAAACTCATCTGAAAAATAAAAAGAAGGACGACACGTCCTGGATTCACACCAGAAAAATGACTGAACTCAGTCTAAATGACATGAACACACACAAACAAACTAGAGGAGGAGGTTCCATGTGGAGTCAACCTCAGACCTTCATCATTTGTTCCTGTTGAAAAGTTAACGTACGTGATGGAAAGTCAAGTTTCTGTTGGACGACACCGTATATGTTTTCAGTTTTATTTATATTTCTGCAGCACATTTAAACAAAGCTCCACCTGATCTTAAAAATCACCCATGTTTCTATCATTTGAGATTATCAGTAACAGACTGAACTGACAGGTTTGTTTCTACAGTGAACAGTTCAACAGCTTTGTGCATCAGATACTTTAACTGTTGATAAAATACAGAAAAACGTCTTTAAATCAACATTTATTTTGTCGGTTAATTATTTTTCTAAATGCAGCTGGATTTGACCAAAGAATCTCAAATGTCCGATTTGTCCTGAACGCAGCGGACTGATCAGGAAGTGAAACAGCTGATCAGCAACACGTTGCCTCTGTCCGTGTGTTTCTTCCACGTTTCTCCAGTGAGTTGATCAACTGTGACTTAGTGGTGAACACTGAGACTGAGAGGAAGCAGCAGGTCAGTCTGCAGAGTCTGTTTTGACTCTTTAACCAGTGAATTGATGAGTCAGAGGCAGGAGGAGGCTCACTGCTCTGAAAACACACTCACCTGCGCCGGTGAACGCAGCCTTTTTGATCAACACAAACACTGACACCAGACTAAAGGAGAGGAACCAGAGAAACGGTTTTACCTTCAGCAGCAGGAGGAGGAGGAGGAGGAGGAGGAGGAGTGATGAAGCTCAAATAAATCAGAGTTCCTCCTGATCCTGAACAAATTTAATGAACCCAGAGGACAGGAAGTGTTTTTAAACTATCACCATCACTCCCCCTCCAGTGGTCAGTGTCAGAAACTACAACTGTCCACATCCACTAACACTGATCCTCAAAGAGACTTTATGACTCATTTAGTGAGAAGAGAAAACCCAGTAGAGAAGGATGAGCTGGTGCTGAGGCTGGTGATCTAGAAATCTAAGGACAAACTTCCTTTGATTAAACTTTGTGAATAGCTCAGTGAGGTGAGACGTCCTAGTAACTCCTCCTTGTTCTTAGGTCCTAGGTTCAACTCGAGGCTACTGACTTCTTTCTGTTGTTGCGTCTGAGGGAAGTGAACAATGAACACAACAACAAAAAGCTGCACATCCAGGTTGAAGAGTAGCTCAATGAGATCAGCTGTGGTTCTGTCTCTCAGTCTGAAACCAGTGGATCAAATCCAGAGCTCTGCTTTCTACATTTTATTCTCTAAGTGACAGAGAAAAACTAAAATGCTTTTAAAGTTTAAAGCATCACAACGTCTCTGGGTTCGTGGCTCATGATGTTAAGTCTTTCCTCAGAGGTTCTGAAGGTTTGGGTTCAAGCCCTGGATGGTTCAGTCCATTTTAAATATTAATACCAAGATGAAAGACTGAAAAGATGTAAAAGTAGATGTGTTGTTGTCTCTGGTTCAGTGGCTCAAGTGGTTAGAGTCTTCCTCTAAGGACTGGGAGGTTGTTGGTTTGATCCTTGGACAGTTTACTTTTTATTTTAATGTCCAACATCCAGAGAAAAGACTAAAAAACCCTGATATAATCTGAGCATAGCAGCTTTTCTCTGGTGGCCTAAGGTGTTAGGTTAGTTCATTGATGTTCTGGAGACATGTGTTCAATCCCCCATGAGAACTTTTAGATTTAATCAACCACAGAAACAAACAGAAAAGCTCCGGGAAGAGTGAGAACAGTTGTGGTCAGATAGCTCAGGCTGGTAGAGGAGTTCTTGGAGGTTCTGAAGACGTGGGTTCAACTCTTATCGTAGTCTATGAATTTTAGAGTCCAACACTCAAAGTAGAGACTGAAAAGCTCCAAGAAAGACCAGGAACATGTGGACAAATAGCTCAGACTGTTAGAAGAGTCTATGATGAGTGTGAAGTCATGGGTTCAAATCTTATGACAGTCGTGACTTTTGAAGATCAACACCAAAAGAAACAGATTGAAAATGTCAATGAAAGACTAGAAACCTGCAGTTAAATAGCTCAGAGAGTTGAATGAGTGGTTGAAACTTTTTAAGTCATGGGTTCAAATCTTATGACAGTCGTAACTTTTAAAGTCCAGATTCCAAAGTGACGATGACAAAAGCGCTCAGAAGGAAGGTCCCAAGTGTGAAGGGTTCTCGGTGGCGTGTGGTGGTTCAACCGCGGCGGAAGTCGCAGGAGATTGGTTTTCGAATCCCACCCGTTGTCGGGGGCCTGGATCATCGTAGTGGGTCCTGTGGTAGCAGGCGCGGGGGGGGCCGTGTCCTCCCCGTGGTTTCTGAGAGGTAGAAGGACGGGGTTATGTCTCCCATAACTAAGAGCAGCTGGAGTTTTACAGTGAGGGGGGAGGAGCCAGTGGTGGGGGGAGGAGTCAGCAGAGAGGAGGAGCTAGTGGGTTAATGGGAGGAGTCAAAGGTGAGGTGGGAGGAGCCTGGTGCAGTGGGGGAGGAGTCAGTCAAGAGGAGTGGCTAGTGGGTTAATGGGTGGAGTCAGTGTGTGGTGGGAGGAGTCAGGGACAGTGTGGGAAGGGTTAGGCTTAGTGGGTGGAGTCAGCATAGGGGGAGGGAATTCATGGGAGGAGTCTGCAGAGGGGGGAGGGCCTTCATTATCTCTTTGCCGCTGCACGTGGAAAAGCTGTGGGGGTCCAGTACAAACATATCTGTCCCTCCAAACAGGGGGACAGATATAAATAATCTATAAAAAATATACTTTACCTGTGGCACGAAGATCCTCCTCTTCACGTGAAGTCCTGGAAACCATCATGGCCACGTCTCCTCCTGGAGAGATTAGAACAAAACATGTTAGTCTACAATTATGAAACAGTCAAACAATATTACGTACATAATATAACATACAATAACATAACATCATTTAAACCACTTTAACATGATCATTTAATTTAATACACTGCACCTTTTGTAAAGTTGCTGTTGTTCAGGTGAAGTCTTAGAAACCATCATGGCCGTGTCTCCTCCTGATGTTCTGGAGTGATAGAAGTAGGAGGTTAGAACTAAACCAACAACATTTACTAATGTGCAACAAAAAATCCTACATGTTATGACTACCTATCTATTGCTCTATCGAAAACGATGGAAGACTTTTGATGAATGAAACATTAAGCCAGTTTGGATTATCATGGTTTGTCATGATGACTAATTTTAAAACTGTTTAAAATAGTAATGTAATAAACTTCACCTGTAGAGTCTTCCTGCGACGTTGCTGTTCTTTAGTCGTAGTCTTAGAAACCATCATGGCCGCGTCTCCTCCTGATGTTCTGGAGTGATAGAAGTAGGAGGTTAGAACTAAACCCACTAACTAATATGCAACAGGCTGCAACAAAATGAGTTTCTATTTTAACAATACCTGTTACTCTAGTATTAAAAAATAGTTACAGTAAAAAAAATTAATAAAAGTCCACAACTAGTAGGCATCCTACTGTAGGTTAAAAAAAAGAAAATGAAGGAAGAATTTTGATTAAAATGTTAAAAGCCGTAAAATTAACAATTTAAAAAGCGTTTTAAATGTTAGTGTAATATACTTTACCTATAGGGTGTTATTGCTTGTGAAGGTCCTGTTCTCTGGGTTGAGTCTTGGAAACCATCATGGCCGTGGACCGGTATAGTGATATAGAAGCAGATGTTAGAACAAAACCGTTTGTCCAGTAAAAAAAGTCATCGTATAGTATGTCCAGCAGAAAAGTCAAAGTATAGTATGTGATAAGAAATGTATGAAAAAAAGTCGTAGTATAGTATGAATTAAAAAAAAAGTCATATTATAGTATGCAATAGAAAAGATATAATGTACTATGTTATGTATAGTATGTTGAATGAAAAAGTCATGGTGTACTATCATGAAGACAGCTTTTGCTACTTGTTTCAGTTTCTGATCTACTTGGTTAAAGTTGAAGCCAGAGTCGTATGATCCAGCATTCAACATGTACAGTATCAGAAGGTGGACAACTTCTACGTTTCCAAGATCTAAAGACAAAGAACAGCCTCGAAAACAAAGACTTCTATAGACACTTGCAGCTGAGAGATTATTCCCCAAAAGAGATGAGGTCAAATGAAACTATAAATAAGGTGATTGGTGTTTATCAGCGATTCACACAAACATCTCTGCTTTCTATCGAGCTTTGGGTGACAGCAGGAAGGAATCAACACTTTATAAAAAAGCAAAAAGGGAAGCAGAGCTAAAAATCCAAATACAAGAGGAGGAGTGGCACCACATGTGTGAGACACAACGTACAACAACAAATTCATTCATATGGAGGAAGTTCTGCTGGAAAAACCTAACTCACTATTTTATAACAGCAAAGATTAAAATCTAGGCAACTGGCTTCACAGCAGGACTGCTGGAGATTATGTGGGAGCGTGGAGGCAGACCATGAACGCATCTTCTGGAAGTGTATAAAAATGAGGATATACGCGCAAAATATTAACTCAGTCGTAAAAAATGTCTTGGGATGTGAAATTCCAGACACAAATGATGATTCTTGGGAATATTGAGAAGGTTGTAGTGAAAGAAGATCTGTACTTGACTAAAGTGTTACTAGCAGAGAGTAAGACACAAGAAACTGGCTCAATGTGAACGCTCCAAAACAGGAGCAGTGGTTATGGAAAGATCAACTCAAAGAGGACGTATGCTAAATGCTAATGCTAAATGGACCAGTGGACTGAATAGTAGCATCTCCAGACAGTCTGTTAGTGTTATTATTGTTACTTTAACTTGTATCTTCTTTGATGTATTGTTTTTTGGCGACATACATGTGAAAACTCAATAAAAATTTAAGTTATAAAAAAATGTCTGTGATAAAAAAAAAAAAAAAAAGTCATAGTATAGTATTTCCAATAAAAAAGTCATCATATAGTAACTTAAAGGTACAAATTTTTCACATTCTTCAAACTTTGTTGCAAAGAATGACAAAACATCCCAACTTTAGTCTTTCATCAAGTAGCAGTGTCTGTCTTGGTGTCTCTTGTGTTGTGGTGTCCTGTGTTGTTGCTTGATTTACTGGTGGTGGGGGACAAAGGAATATAACTTTCTTCACTAATTTTAGACTTTTCTGAAATGATTTCACTGGTAAATGTCTGAGTTGAAGGATTTCAGGTGAACTCAGAGAAATAAACATTCACATTCAGTCTCATTCATTCACAGATTCAAATTACCCAAATGTTTGTTCCATGTGCTCCATCCACACCTGCCCAGGTAGGAGGCCAGACTGGCAAACAGGAAGTGGACGATTCCAACTAGATTTATAGGAGGGAGAGGTAGACTGTACCATGTTGAGTGTTGTATAAGGGGGGGTTGCTAGATGTACACCATGCAGTCACACAGTTTCAACATCTGTAATTAAAAGTTCAATTCAGAACTATAAACATGGCTTCTTTTACAATATACAGAGCATGACAGATATAAATGCATTATATTTGTTTTTCTAAAACAAAAAATATACCAACTTCATGGCATAGTAATGTAATACTAAAAATTATATTTAATAATAATTTATTTCCATAGTCTTTCTGCACTGGAGTTCATAGCTCTGGAATATTTTTGTATTTTAAAATCTTTTTTTAAAATATTTAAATGTAATAAGTAAAAATAATAACAATCCTTCTTGCAGGAGTTTCATTTATAAGGGGTACTTTATTTTCATTCACTACAGAACATTGGTGTTTCGCCCTTTACCTTTGAAATGTTAACCGGAAGTACTGTCCCTATGCAATATATTGAACTTAACGCTTCACGTGTAATGACAGTTTCTGTCCACTAGAGGGCAGCAACACTCGTTGTCTGTATGTGAGTCCATAGACATGATAGAGTGAGAGCCACAGGCTAGGCTAGGTTAGCTGGTGCTAATTACAGCGGATTTTCTGTGTCTGCTTTATTAACTACTTCATTTCTCATAAATGACCCCTCGGATTAACACTGTTACACAACGTTTAAATGCGAATCGCATTCCTCTCATAGTTTCGCATTTTTTTATTCATATATTTCTTGTTTTATAATAAGTCGTACAGTAAACTGAAGCTGTAGCATTTGTGCTAGTTACATGTTCCCGATTGGTAAATTTAATCCGCTACCATCAAGCTACACGATATCGACAGCAACGCACGACTAAAATAATCAGTGAAATAAAACAGATATTTGATGATGTGCGTGAATTATTTTAATCTGTGTGTTGAAAACTGGCCCCTTGTTTTAAAGAAAACACTGCCAGTATCAATGGGGACGATGGTTAGCTCTACTACTAGCTTGGCTGTAGTTACACTTTACGGCCACAAGAGGGCCTGACTTTAACATACGGCTCTGTGTTTGGGCATTAACTGGTTATAGATTTGTTTTTCGTGGACTATCTCTAACTAGATCTGTAACGAATAATTAATTAGAGCTGAGGTCTGATCCTATAATGTTTTGGTATAATTTTTAAAAATATTCTTTTCATTTCTATACAGTTATTGACCCCAATACTTCGGGTGTAACGACTTCAGAGACGTAGGTGTAGTTACAAACTGTGGCCACCGGAGGGCAGTGAACAAACAACCTCATCAATCAACCACAATTATCATCTATAATTTTATTTATTTATCCTCCTCAATGTAATATTATTCAGCCTTTTCACCTGAAATTATCTTCAGGGACATTTATAAATTATTAAAATATTCCAACTAAAAGAAATTGATAATCACTACAAGGAGAATTTATTTATATTTTCCTAATTAAAGGCTGTGGCTAAGAGAAACTTTGACATGGAAATACATGCTCATTAAAAATGCCAACAAGGTGAAATAAATATCTTTTATTGTTTTCATTGTCATAGTCATAATTGTTGTAATTATTAACATAGAAATGTTGCAGAGTTTTGCCAAAAAGAGCAACTATTCAACGACACCACTGTGTCTCTCAGGACCCAACCATGGATAAAATCTCCCATTTAAAAATGAAGTAAAACATAAAATATATATTATTTACCACTGATATAAAGCGACGCATTGGTCACAATCCAATCAGAATTATAAATATGGCTTCGTTTACAACACACAGAGACCAAACATGAGAGATATATGTGTACTTTTGTTTTTATAAAATGAAAAAAGAGAGCATAACATTATTTTATGCATTTATATATTTTCTCACATCTGTGTAGATTTTACTTTTATTATTTTAACGTCCTCAACCTCTACAGTCAGGATGCTCAAAGCATTTTGGTCTCCTTGTTCAATGAACACATCTGCAGTAAATGAACATTTATAAACTCAAATAAAAAGATACAAATTACACACACAAATGTAATATCTATACATCTGTACATTAAGTATGATTAAGTGTTTTATAATAATAAAAATTATATTTAATAATAATTTATTTCCATACTCTTTTTGCACTGGAGTTCATATGAAATACTTTTCTATTTTAACAGAATTTTATTTTAAATATTTACATGTAATGTAAAAATAACTCCTTCTTCCAAGAGTTTCATTTCTAAAAGGTTCTTTTTATTTTCATCGTGAATATTTATTGTCCTCATTACAGTTCGCAGTTATGTCGCTTTTTAGTTTTATGTTTTGAATGGAAGTACTAATCGTATGTACTGTTTTAACGCAACACTTCAACTGTAATGACAGTTTCTGTCCACTAGAGGCAGCGACACTCGCTGTCTGTGTGTGAGTCCACATCAAATAATCAGAGCGAGTGAGCTACAGGCTAGGCTAGGTTAGCTGGTGCTAATTACAGCGGATTTTTCTGTGTCTGCTCTATTCAACTACTTTATTTCACATGAATGACCACTCGGATTAACACAGCTTCATGAGTACGAATCGCATTCGTCGTATAGTTTCGCATTTTATATGGTCACAAACTTAAGCTGCAGCACTTTTCTGATTATATTTTGCCGTTTAGCAAATTTAATCTGCCATCGCCATCAATGCATGACTAAAACAATCAGTGAAATAAAAGAGATATTTGATACTGTGCGAGAATTATTTTTGAAATGTGAGTTAAAAACTGGCAGCTTATTTGATAGAAATAAAAGAAAATACTGTCAGTGATAAAGGGGAAGCTGCCGGTTAGCTCTTCTGCTAGCTCGGCTAAACGTACTCGCTTTGGACACTGTCATCTTAAATGATGTAATAAAGTCATTTATCACATAATATATATGATAAATTAGATTACTGAAACACAAATTACACAAATTTTACATTTCTCCGTGTGTACATAGTATGATATTCTGTAAGATGATAATAAATGTGTTCGTTTTTGTATTTTGTTTAACCGGAAGTGAAAGCTATTTACATTAATTGCGCTGCAGTTACACTTTGTGGCCACTAGAGGCTTAAACATACTGAATTTGGGCAGAACCGTATATTAGAGGGAGTGATTAGTTTCACTTCTATTGATCAGAAAATGATTCACTCATGATTTTTCCCTAATTATTAACAACCAGAAACAAAAGGAAGGATTGTTTATGCTGGAAACTTTTACACACACCTTTTAGAATAGTTTGGTTGCAGTTCTGTTGATGGTCTTAAACAGTGGTGTAGTCTAGTTTATTCTAGTGGGTATACTCTGATTGTTCCCCTCCCAGCATCGTATACCCCCATCCTGGAGCAACATCTGTCCTGCAGCCCCCCTCCCAGAGCAGCAGCTGCTCCAAAACGGCCCCACACAAGAACCACCAGGCTCATTAATGCATAAAGTCTGGATCCACACATAACTGAGGTCATGAAAGACTGGTTATGTATTATCTGAATGTAAATGTATTGGAAGCAACACAAGATGTATAACAGACATGAACAGCTGGACTTTAATTAACCACTGAACAGACAGTGATAAGGACAAATAAGATTCAAATAAAGAAAAAGGACCTAGAGCTGTTTGTGGTTTGTGTCTGAGGACTGGATTTTAAAGGACACCCACTCCTCAGATGTAGACGCCCTTTCCTCTGTGAGGACGCCAGTGGATTTTGTTGCAGTGCAGATACACAACCTGGAGGTAAACAACAACATCAGTAATGAACATTATGATCCATTATTGTCCTTTTTGTATCTATATTAGCATTAAGACCTGCTGAACAGAGACACAACTATTAATGAACTGTTTAAAATCTTCAGCCACGGAGAAGAAAAGGCCTGAAAACTAGACAAAAGGAGGAAAAACTCAACTATATCCAACACATCAGTCATTTAATGGTGAACATGGGGCCTTAATTAATAAGACGACAATTAATTCATTTCATTTTAATGAACAACTTTCTGAATGAACTACATTAACATGTGAACACAGCGTTAACTTTGTACATTTAAACTGTTTCTAGCAGCTTTAAATGTCGTCTAATGTTTCCCTAACTTTCCGTTTCTCCGCTCTAACCAAGGAGGCCTGTTTTTAAATTCCCTCTCCTGACTCTCACTCCACAAGGCTGGCCAGGTCCAGTTCTCATCTACACAAACACACACACAGAGCAGCAGCAGCAGCAGCTCCTTCATTTCAACCAAACCACCAGTGACTAGTTTTAGGTAGAATTCAATGAGCCAATCAGCTGCTGTTCCAATAGTGGTGACTATTATTCTAACATACATGAGTTCCACTTACCAGGTAGGACGACAGCGTCATCAGCTCTCCTTCCCTACCATCTCAAATAGTGTCACTGGGCTTCCTTTTCTTTCTTCTCATTGTTTTTTCTCCACATTCCTTCTCCACTAACGAGCGTTGGACCAGTTCAAGTTGTCGACTCGTTGCCGCCGCACAACTTCACTGCTTCCTTAGTAGTTAACGTCGGGTCCACATCACGCTTGACGGAAGCCCCCATGGTCCAAAAGTGAACGCTTGGTAACACAGAGAAGGACCATTTATGAACGGGAAAGTGAAGTTATGTCACTAAACCAGGCTGATACGTATCGTTGTGTGTTTTTCAGCCGTTAGACGACAATTCAGGAGCTTTTCTAGTGGATATACGGCGTTTACCTGCGTATCACATAGACTACACCACTGGTCTGACATGGAGAAACATGTGGATGAAGCTCTCCTCTTGACTCCACCTCCCAGTAACATGGTCCAGTCAGAGTCTCTCTACACACAAGCTGCTGCTGATTCAACCTCTGGATCATCAGGACTCAGCTCATCCTCTCTCAGCTCACATACCGTCCTGTTTAGAACAATGGCCGACATCTGGAGAGAGAAGAAGAAAGAACAGAGGAGATGATTTAGTGCTTCATCTCTCACTCTAAACGTATTCAGCTGAAGGAGATTAACAACCAATCAAGGCCTAAATCAACAGTCCCAACTTTTAAAATGTGAATATCTGCTACTTTTCTTTCTCATCAACTGAATTTCCTCCAGTTTGAAATTGTTGGTGGAACCAAAGAAGTGATCTGGACATGTTGCCTTCAGCTGTAGGAAATCAGAAAAGTAGTTTTTCTCCAGTTTCTGCTCATTTTAAAGAGAAACTAATTGATGATAAGAACAGTCCTTTATATTCACCTCATTTAAACTGATGCTCAACCTGTAGACCCAACACCTCACAGCTGCAACCAATGGAAATGATTGATTTCTTTCTGAAGCTGAACATTCAGGTTATTAAAGTTACAGCTAAATAAAGCAGTAAACTAACAAATCTTTCCATTTAAGATACTTTGAGACATTTCCAGTCACAGGGACACCTTGATAAAGTTGTTCTCATCAGAGAAGAGGAACAATCTGTCCTCAAAGAGGTTGAAGCGCGCACATTCAATCTGGAAATGTCTTTTTCATTTTTCCCAGCTGAAAAATGGGTGGAAAAGTGTTGGTGTTCTGCAGCAGAACTTGAAACTATCTGGTCCGGACTGATGTTTGGATCAGTGCGACAGAAAGGGTGACAAACGGAGATTTGTGTGGAAACGGACAGAGCAGAGGTTTTTCCTCGGAGTACGGGGAGCTAAAAACAGACTGAAAAAGTACACATTCTTCTTTTGAGGATGAGCTTCATTGTTAAACACAAAAACAAGCATTTGACGTATTAAGGTTCAACTCCCTCAACATCTTATTGGCTCAGAGGGAAGCGCACGCTTTTGTTGAACAATATTTAAAGTGAATCATGAAACGTGATTCATCGGAAGTTATGGGTGATTACAGGTTGTCTAGATAAAGTTTGTCATCATCTGCTTGCACCTGTGTACTCTCCAACCACTCCAACTCAGACCAGCTGATGAAGTACAAGTTTAAACTGGATGAGAAATATACAGAAATATGTGTAAATATATCCACATATAACTACACGCTCTTAGAAATGACACTGTGAACGGACCAGGATGAGTGTGGAACCGGATATTATTGACATAGTATAAAGCAAGGACGCAGAAAAACGTGACACAGCAATAAATGTTTGCAGAAAATGTTCCCTGATTAAGTTGCGTAATAGCAGCAGGAGTGTTTCTCAAAGGAGCCGCGAACATGTGTCCTCTCACTTTGAGCTACTTTGAATGAATAAACCAAAACTCACCGGCTCGGCTGCGTGCTGTCACAAAATATCCGCTTACTGACCAAAAACACAACTATTGTGAGGAGAGTGTCGCCCTGTTTCGCTCAGTGTCTCTTTTCTCTTTGGATGAAGCCGCAGTAACAACAGCCGCTGGCCACGCCCCCTGCGTAACGCGTAGAGTGCGTCATTACGTAAATCTGTGACCCCCCCTACGTACTTTTTCCTTCTTTATTTACATCGAAATAACTAAAAAACACAATGAATCTCATATTTTCTCCAAATAATTTTTGAATGAACACTAAAATGCATCAGTGTAAATTAATTAATACATTTATTCAAGTTATTTTGTTCTAAAGTCGTACAACGTTTGGCTAATACACACAATTTATGCGATTTCACATAATTTACCTTAAAAATAGTATCAGTGTTATTCATTTTGTAGAATATTGCTATTTACAATTAAATTATGTAATAAAATCATCGTCATTATTTTCTTTATTATTATTTTCTCATAATCACAAATACTTAACTATTTGCTTCATCTGCTCCACTTAAGTTACTCCATTTATTCAAGTGATACAATGTTTTGTTTCATTTCATTTACAATTATTTATGTTTCTTGTGTCCATTCATGTATGATTATTTTGTGTGTTTTGTTGTACACGTTTGAAATAAACTAACTCACTTAATCATCGTCCTTGTGAGGGACCGAGCTGCAAAACATGAGGAGTCACAGGTAGATTTTTAAAAACAATTCACAAAATACAAATAAGTTCTGCGCCCATACAAGAGGTCAAATAACAAAACTGAACTCAGGCTATAATAATAAAGCAACTTGACAAACCAACTGCCCTAACAAAACTCAACTGACCTAATGAACAGAGAACAAAGGGGACTTATATAGTAGCTGATCAGGCCAAGTACACACAAAGGGAACAAGATAAAACACTAACACATTAACTAACAAAAGAAACAACACAGGACAGTTCGTCTACCAGTCAAATAAACATCCCATTAAACCAAATCCAAAGTATTCAAACAAACCTGGGGACCGTCCTTTTGCCCACTTCTGGCCAGATGACCTGAAATTTATGTGTTGTCATTGAAGTGTTGACATGGTTATATGATGATACGAGATGAATAAGCATAATCTTAAAGCCTGACATTAAAAATATTAAACTAATGATAACAGGAAAGTATTAATCATTATAGTAAAATCATAAGAACATTTCCCACCTTTACTTTGCATGATATTTAATAACAATTATCAACAATGATAATAATATGCATTTATCCATGACTTCATATAGGCCATTAGTGGAACTTTGGCTCCATCTGAAAATAATAACTGCAAAAAAATTATATTTATGTGTCTGAATAATTCAAGAGGAAGTGGACTTTATTTGTTGGTTCTGTTAGAATAGATTGATTTCAGCTCTGTTGATGATGTTAAATGAGAAACATGTGGATGAAGCTCTCCTCTTGACTCCACCTCCCAGTAACATGGTCCAGTCAGAGTCTCTCTACACACAAGCTGCTGCTGATTCAACCTCTGGATCATCAGGACTCAGCTCATCCTCTCTCTGTGCAAACTCTCCCATGTTGCGAACAATGACTCACAGCTACAGAGAGAAGAAGAAAGAAGAGAGGAGGTGATTTAGTGTTTCCAGAGACTCTTTTCATCAGGTGTCAGTCAGTGATGCAGCACATCCAGTATAAAGAGCAGCAGGGACTTCAGTCCTGTTCAGAGCAGCTGTGGAGCTCAGCCAGCTTCCTTTCAGCTTCATGTTAACGTGTTGGAGCTGGAAGCTCACAGACCTGCACAGACTTTTAGCATCAAGTCTGTTTCCTCTGCACATTTCTCTCAAGTCCACAGAGGAAATAAACTGCTGAGAGTCATCAACGCTTCATTACTGCACAAACACTTTAGTGATGGATTTCCAGCTGTTCCATTTCAATAAAGAGTCTGAGTGTGTTGATGAACATCTCATGTGTTTCTGAAGCATCAGCTGACAAAGAAACATTGAAGATATCTGATGAAACTAATGACAGAGATACAGATGTGATGACTGGACCTCAGCAGAGGTTCTGCTCTGTAGAAAGACCACATGGTTACTAAATGTAATGATGGTTCTGTGATTTACAGGCTTCAGTCAGACTGATCTCAGAGCTGTGACAAAGATGAAACTGATCAGTTGTTTAGTTTTGAGGTGAGAGAACAAAGATTCTGAGATCAGATCTGATGAATGAGGACCACTGTCTCTATTCATCTAGTAAGGCTGTCAGCTGGAATCCACATTTATTTCCTGAAAACATCAACACAACAAGCTTCAGGATGATCTGATTGTCTGACTGTTGTCTCTGTCTTTCTGTCCAGTCTGTCTCCATTCTCCTCTGACAGCATCACTGAAGAAAACAGCAGCAGGTTTCCAGGAAACACTTTAGATTCTGTGTCTAGTACAAAACTACTGGAAGAAGAATGAACTGACTCCAACCCTCCACTCACCTCAGAGTCTCCAGTCTACAGTCTGGACTCTTCACAAGATCAAGAAGCTGCTTCACATCTGAATCCTGCAGGTTGTTGTAACTCAGGTCCAGAAGTTTCAGATGGGAGGGGTTGGACTTCAGAGCTGAGACCAGATAATCACAGCTGATCTTTGACAACATGCAGTACCTTAATCTGAATAAAGAATAAAATATGTTAATAAAATCATTGATAATCAATCAGATGTGTTCAGGTTTTAATGTTCAGATCAACATTACTACGTCCTAATCAATGAGCTGTTCTCTAAAATGAGAAGAGTGACTTTGTCCTTGTGTTATTGTGGATCTTCATCATGTCAGCCTTCTACACTTTCAACTAACACTCATCTTTGAAATGAAATCTTTGAAATAAAAAATATGTGTCATGGTCTGTATCTGTCTACTACTTTGTTGTCTACTGGAGTTTCCTATTTTATTTTGTCAAGTTTCTTAGTTTCCTGTCTTTTGTGCCTCCTTGTGGTTTTGTCATGTCTGTCTCTGTCATGTTGTGTTTCCTGTTTTATTTTGTAAGTTTTTGGATTTCCTGTCTTGAGCCTCCTTGTCTCTTGATTGTTTGTTGGTTTCACCTGGTGTCATTGCCCTCATCTGTCTCACCTGTGTCTTGTCATCCTTCAGCCCTCATGTGTATTTATAGCCCTGCCTTCTGTTCCTGGTCTTGTCATTAATGTTTTCTCCATGCCACGGTCCTTGTCTCCATGCCATGTCATGGTTCTTTTTTGATTTTTGTATTTTGTGGAACTCCCTGCCTCAATGCAGCACTTTTTGCTTGTTTTCATTTAAAAAAAAAAAAAAAGAAACTTTTCCCCGGATTCCCTGCATGCCTCATCATTTGTCCTGCACCTCGGTTCTCACCTCAACACCCCCTATCTGACACTATGAGCAGGAAGAAATGTAAATCTTTATGGGTGGAAGTTGTATATGAACATAAAGTTCAGATTAAACAAATCAGATCCACAATAGTAACAGACATTCAGTGAACTGACCTCAGAGTCTCCAGTCTACAGTCTGGATTCTTCAGAAAACCACACAGATGATTCACGTCTGAATCCCTCAGGTTGTTTTCACTCAGGTCCAGATGTTTCAGATGGGAGGGGTTGGACTTCAGAGCTGAGACCAGAGAATCACGGCTGGTCTTTGACAACCTGCAGCCCTTCAATCTGGATAAAGAATAAAAGATGTTAATAAAATCATTGATAATCAATCAGATGTGTTCAGGTTTTAATGTTCAGATCAACATTACTACGTCCTAATCAATGAGCTGTTCTCTAAAATGAGTAGAGTGACTTTGTCCTTGTGTTATTGTGGATCATCATCATGTCAGCCTTCTACACACATCATCCAAACATCAACACAACATTCAGACAACTATTCATGTCAACACACAACAATAACATGCTGCTGACCTCAGTCAAGTCTCTCATTACAGGATCAATATCAAATCACACATGTTGAAAACAAACTGTTCATTAGTTCATTGGTTCCATGACCTTCTTCTTCCTGTATTTGGTATCTCAGTAGGTTGGTGTCGTTAAAATGTTAAAGGACAAGTTCATATTTTCAAGTCTGTCTTCAAACAACAGTCACATGTCAGATGAACATTACAGAGTTCTTAGAATTCCTACTGTCCACGCTGACTGTGAAGTGGTCTCTTCCTAACACAACTACACTGGAAGAAATTACTTGATGAGTTTCTCCACAGACAGTATGAGCAGAAAGAATGATTCCTGACTCCAATAACTCTTTAAATGTACATGTGAACACTAGACTGGTCCTGATTTGATTTCAGACCGACCACCGATGACTGAGGAGACACCTGCTGATATTAACAACATGATGCTCCTTCATTTAAACCAACTGTTGCTGGTCCATTTTCTATCTGTCAATCCTGACAAGAGAACTGTTTAATGTGATAAAAACATTCAGTGAACTGATCTCAGAGTCTCCAGTCTACAGTTTGGACTCTTCAGTCCATCACACAGCTGCTTCACTCCTGAATCCTGCAGGAAGTTGTTGTAACTCATGTCCAACTCTTTCAGATGGGAGGGGTTGGACTTCAGAGCTGAGGCCACAACTTCACAGTGACTCTCTGAGAGTCCACACTCAGAAAATCTGTCATGACACAATAATTCTCATCAGTTTCTCTTTAACCTGCAGACTTTTAAACTTAGATTTGTTTTCACTCAGAGTACCTCTCATGATGTCAGAATAGTAATACATAAAGCTTTTGAATGTTGTTTGAGTAAAGTCAACTGCGATGAATTTTTGTTGTCCTTTATCTTTAACAAATGAGTGCTTTATTTATTGAACCATGAGTCACCTCCATCAAGCCTCCATCAAACCTTTTAAAAGATTGCCACCACATGTAATATTTGCATAAACACTGTTTCATAGGGTGAAAATGTTACAGAGTGAACATCAAAACTAATCTAAACTGATTCATAAATATTAATCAAATCTCCACTCACTCAGCCTTTCTGCAGTTCCTCACAGCTGGAATCAGTCTCTGCCGTCCCTCCCATGATGTGTTGAACTTCTTCAGGTCCAACTCATCCAGAACCTCCTCTGACATCTGCAGCATGTAGGCCAGAGCTGAGCAGTGGATCTCAGAGAGTTTCTTCTCTGATCTGTTCTCTGACTTCAGGAACTCTTGGATCTCCTGATGAACTGAGAGGTCGTTCATCTCCATCAGACAGTGGAAGATGTTGATGTTTCTGTCAGGAGAAATGTTGGACATGTTCATCTCCTTCAGGTTGTTGATGGCTCTCTGGATGATTTCTGGACTGATCTCTGTCTGACCCAGCAGACCTCTTAACAGTCTCTGGTTGGACTGCAGACAGACGCCATGAAGGAAGCGAACCATCAGGTCCAGGTGACCACTTTTACTCTGCAGGGATTTCTCCATGACCTTCTTCAGGAAGACATCCAGAGTTGAGTCATTGTAGTTTTGTCCCAGGAAGTCCTCCAGCACCTCTGTCTTCCTGTTGGTGTAACAGTGGATCATGTAGACTGCAGCCAGAAACTCCTGAACACTCAGATGGACAAAGCAGAACACTGCGTCCTGGTACAGTCCTCTCTCCTCTTTAAAGATCTGTGTCAACACTCCTGAGTACACTGAGGCTGCTCTGATATCGATGCCACACTCTGTCAGGTCTGATTCATAGAAGATCAGGTTTCCTTTCAGTAGCTGATCAAAAGCCAGTTTTCCCAGAGACTCAATCATCTCCCTGGTCTCTGGACTCCAGAGTGGATCTGTCTCAGATCCTCCATCATACTTGATCTTCTTCACTTTGGTCTGAACCACCAGGAAGTGGATGTACATCTCAGTCAGGGTCTTGGGCAGCTCTCCTCTCTCTCTGGTTTCCAACACATCCTCCAGAACTGTAGCAGAGATCCAGCAGAAGACTGGGATGTGACACATGATGTGGAGGCTTCGTGATGTCTTGATGTGGGAGATGATGCTGCTGGCCTGCTTCTCATCTCTGAATCTCTTCCTGAAGTACTCCTCCTTCTGGGGGTCAGTGAACCCTCTGACCTCTGTCACCATGTCAACACACTCAGGAGGGATCTGATTGGCTGCTGCAGGTCGTGTGGTTATCCAGAGGTGAGCAGAGGGAAGCAGTTTCCCCCTGATGAGGTTTGTCAGCAGCACATCCACTGAGGTGGACTCTGTAACATCATCCAGGATCTCAGTGTTGTGGAAGTCCAGAGGAAGTCGACACTCATCCAGACCGTCAAAGATGAACACAACCTGGAACTCTTCAAAGCTGCAGATTCCTGCTTCTTTGGTTTCAGTGAAGAAGTGATGAACAAGTTCCACCAAGCTGAACTTTCTCTCTTTCAACACATTCAGCTCTCTGAAAGTCAATGGAAATGTGAAGTGGATGTCCTGGTTGGCTTTGTCTTCAGCCCAGTCCAGAGTGAACTTCTGTGTTAAGACTGTTTTCCCAATGCCAGCCACTCCCTTTGTCATCACTCTTCTGATTGGTTTCTGTCTTCCAGGTGAGGCTTTAAAGATGTCTTCTGGTCTGATGATTGTTTCTGGTCTGTCTAGTTTCCTGGATGCCGTTTCAATCTGTTGGATGTCATGTTCATCATTGACCTCTGCAGTCTCTCCCTCTGTGATGTAGAGCTCTGTGTAGATCTCATTAAGAAGAATTGAGTTTCCTGCTTTAGCAATCCCCTCAAACACACACTGGAACTTCTCCTTCAGACTAGATTTAAGTTCACGTTGACAAACTGCAGTAGAATGTTCTGAATGGACAAACAAGAAATAAGATCAATAAATGCATCTCCCACATTAAGCATTTATACTGTGTCTTGTTCCATGTCTTGAGACATTAGTAAATGTTTAATTCATTCATCAGGTTCAATGTTCATAGAAATCCTCTTACTGTTCTCCAGACGATCAGACAGCTCCTCCTGCTTCATTCTCCTCAGGAAGTTCAGTGTGATCTTCACAAATGCGTCTCTGCTGCTCCTCCTCTGCTCTTCATCCTCACCCTCCAACACCTCCTCATCCTCCCTCTGACTCTCTAAGCATTCTGGGTAATCTGGACTCAGATCCATCTGAATCTTCTTCAGCTCCTTCTTCACAAAAGTGACAATGTTGTCCTCCAGCAGCTGGAACAGAAAACTCTCTGAATGACAACCAGACTGAAATCATGGAGACAAACATCAGATCCATGTTGGACAGACTGACAGTCCACTGGTCTACAAAGAGCAGCATGGAGATGATGGAAAGTAGTTGTGTCCATCGAAAGACCTTAAATATGTCAATCACTGACTTATATACCTACCTCTAAGATAGTGGTTTTCTGTTTAGTGAATGTCGATCAGAATAATCTCTACTGTTGACCATTAATAAAGAGATGAAAACAGAAACCAACTGAACAATTCTAATATCTTACCTGAGACTGAGGATAACAGAAAGTCCACATGTCCTTAGTCATCAGATATTTTCCCATATGGTTCTGTTTCCAATAACTGTTAGTAGAATCTACTTCCCACAAAAATCAAATGGTTTCTTAATTATTCTGTTTTTCATATCAGTGTATGTGAAGTCAGACCGCAGAGACAGAGAAGCTGCCATCAGCTTGTGTCTTCTATTACTCAGTAGATGAAGTCAGGAGCCTGTAGTGAAGGACTTTATTGTAGTTAATTGTCTTTAACCAAACAAAGTAAAATCTGTGCTAACAAAGTTTCACCAACACATGGATTTAGAAAACCAGAGAAAACAACATTCTACATACGTCTGTGACAGTTCTTCAGTTATCCAGGTCATGATTTATCCAAAAACACTGAAACAAGCGAAAAGAGGACTTCTTGAAGACAATTCCGTCCAAGTAGCTTCATCAGGTCTAAAGAGGTGGATGATTAAATAGATACATCAGAAACTGACTAGTGAAAAAAGTCTAGGAAGTTGGTTTAGACTTTTTTTGATGCCTGCTTCGTCCTGATCTTAGACTTCAGCTCTGACTCAGTTAATGTTAACTATCAAACAGATTTCTGCTGATACTGCTGCTGACATCTGATAGTAATAAAGAGTAAAACATTAGAAAGTGCATATCTTACCTCAGATGGACCGTTTGAGCTGAGAAAAGCTTAAAAAGAGTTTTCTACTCCACCACATCAGTGAAAGTGAGAAATTAAATCGAAGTTCTCAGGGAGGATTTTTACGCGACCCCCCCCCCGACCACCCCCACACAGCAATGCCATAAAGTTTTCCAGTTTAGAATTTAATAACGACAAATATATGATGATAACAATAAATAAATGAAGGGCAAGTTCACACTCATGAGTCTCTGCTGACATAGTGTTTCTTTCAGTGGTAACATCTGTTCACATAAGACCATCATGATCAGAACTAAACGTTAGACTGAATACTCCAGTAAACATGTAACTTCACTGTGAACATCAGTATTATTGGATATGGAACAGTTGTAAGTTACTGGATGGCTGGAGTATGATGATCAAAAATACCTCATGTCTGTTACATTGTTGGGGCAAGTTACTTCCAAATGTAATATATTACATATTACAAGTTACTTGCATTTGAAAGTAATACGTTTCTTTACAATATTACCTCTGTGTAAGAGTAACAGTTACTTATTAACTTTAGTTAGGGGGGGGGTTTGGGGTTACTTTTCACCAAAAATAAATATTTACGACAAGGCATACAAAATGAAGGTCGCAATATTTTTGTCATGGCGAATAGTCCTTTTAATATTTTACTTGTATCTTCAATCTACTACAAGTATATGAACTGCAATTACATGCATGGTTTTAAAGGGTTTTTTTTCCGTAGAATGATTTTTCATCAGACACTGAACACAAATCTCTAGTGACACATTACTTTAATATTTCTGTCCATATTTTTTGTTTAGTTTAGAGGCTTTGTTCATTACCACTGTCCTTATTTATGAGTACTGTAAAACATGGAGATTAATTATTGTTTTACTTAACTGTTTAATGAATTATGATGTGACAATAACCATGAAAATCCCTCTGCAAACACAACTGACTTAACAAATTAAAACAAATTTTAATCATTAAATCACCTCTAACACCACCTGTAGTGGGTCTCATCTTAAATTAACTATCTGTGGAAATTGTGTTTATCCTTAACAATAGGTACTATATCATTAGAGATTTGTTATTACCTCTCACTTGATCGAACAGGGGTTTTGCTGACAATCTGTAGAAACGCCGGTGCAATCAAACAATTTCTGCAGGAACAGTAAAAGTAAAAGATTTTAGAAACAGCTCACTTACCTTCAGATGAGGTTACCACGGAGAAAAAGATCTGCGACACAGCGCTGGTGAAAGTGATAGTAAACTGGAAATAGGGATCAGCCTGGTTTTATGACATACTCCTCATAAAATAAAATTTAATAAAAAATATATTGCTCCTCACGTTTAGTTTTGAATCTTTTAGTTCATTTCTTGATGATACTGATGGTCAGTGCAGGATGGAGTATTTTATCGACATGTGTGTTTTTACTAAATGATCTGAATATATCCCACAGTCCGACAAAGCTGTCTGCTGTGAAGGATTCCAGTTTGTTCCTCCTCATAAATACACATAAGATCAGACTGATGACTTCTAAAACACTCATGTGATAGTTGCCATGTTTTGGTAGGAAAAACATAGTTTTCAGTTTATATCTAAAAATAATGAATTGTTCCAGCCCCTCTGCAGACTGGAGTGTTTAATTTCTGTGGCTTGTGATTAATCATCTTAACCCAGCTTCACCTGAGATGATGTGAATAAAAGGGCCTTGAGAGGCCCTAAGGATGTTGATCACTGTGTCTCACTGTCACCTTTTTTCTTTTAATGAATTAACTCTCATTGGTTGTAACTCTGTCCAGGTTGTTTCCCCTTCATGTTGTGGCCCCTCGAGTCAGGGTTGAAACATAAATGGGCACTCGTCCAGGATCAGAACCCAGGACCTCTCCTAGTCTAAGTGAGAATCAACCCCTTGCTTCTGATGGAGCAAACTGTTCTTAGTTTTATGTGGAACACGGAGGAAGGTGAATCTTATGGGGTTAGTGTTAAGTGTCTGAATGTTGTCAATACCCTCTGCGTAGGAGTATCAAACGTTGTCAGAATTGTTGCATTAGAGTTTATCATAATGAAGGCTGTTCTGTAACAGACAACGATGCTCAGGACTTCCCTGACTTTTTCACTTTGTTTGTATTGGTAGCAGAATGAGCCACACATTCTTTGGCCCATGCAAATAAGAGGAAATTATGTTTGAAAAGCTCCAAAAAAGGAGCCAACCCAGTCTCTCTGAACACTGGACTAGCTGGATATTTCTTACTGTACCCTGGAACGTGGCAGAGGGACTGATCAAACAGACTGTCACACTGATCTAGAGTTAATCAACACACACAATAATTGTTCAAAATGATCCCAAACCCAGAAACTAGAACCATCACTGCCCTCCCAGTGCTCACTGTCATAACTACAACTGTACACATCACAATAACACTGATGTTCAATCATCTACTGCATATTGTAGCTCTAATGTTCATCAGTCTAATACTGACACTATGTGTGAATACAGATAATATTACACTGTGTGAAAGTGTTTACTAACTCTCTGATGATTACAGAGAGAAATGAAACTTAGTAACAAATGACAGGCAGGAGACGTGTGTACAAATACAACAGGAGAATATTTTACTTTACAACACATATGCAACAAGATACACTGTAAAATGACAACCACATGACACAATTACATACCAGAAATGGGACACAATATAACACAATCATCAACAAGAAACAAGACAAGGATTGTTGATGCTGGAAACCTTTTACATCTACATCGAATATTTGGTTCTTAATGTGTCTGAATAATTTCAACTTTATTTGTTGGGTTCTGTTAGGTGCAGCTCTGTCGATGATGTCAAATGGAGGAAACAAGTGGATGAAGCCTCCTCTTGACTCCACCTCCCAGTACAGGGTCCAGTCAGAGTCTCTCTACACACAAGCTGCTGCTGATTACATCTGATCATCAGGACTCAGCTTCATCTTCTTCCTCGAGCTCACAGACCGTCCCTGTTTTTAGAACAATGCAAACATCTGAAGGAGAAGAAAGAAAGAAGAGAGGAGATGAGTTTAGTGTTTCCAGAGACTCATTTCATCAGGTGTCAGTCAGTGATGCCAGCACATACAGTATAAAGAGCACAGGACTTCAGTCCTGTTCAGAGCAGCGTGTGGAGCTCAGCCACTTTCCTTTCGCATCATGTTAACGTGTTTGGAGCTGGAAGCTCACAAGACCTGCACAGACTTTTAGCATCAAGCCTGTTTCCTCCTGCACATTTTTCTCAAGTCCACAAGGAAATAACTGCTGAGAGGTCATCAATGCTTCATTACTGCACAAACACTTTAGTGATGGATTTCCATCTTCCATTTCAATAAAGAGTCTGAGTGTGTTGATGAAGATATCTCATATGTTTTCTGAAGCATCAGCTGACTAAGAAACATGAAAATATCTGGTGAAACTAATGACAGAGATACACGATGTGATGACTGGACCTCAGCAAGGTTCTGCTCTGTAAAAGACCCAACATGTTTTACTAAATGTAATGATGGTTTTCTGTGATTTAACGGGCTTCAGTCAGACTGATCTCAGAGCTTGTGACAAAGATGAACTGATCAGTTGTTTAAGTTTTTGAGGTGAGATCGAAACAAAGAGTCTGAGATCAGATCTGATGAATGAGGACCACTGTCTCTATTCATCAGTAAGGCTGTCAGCTGTGAATCCACATTTATTTCCGTGAAAAACATCACACAACAAAGCTTCAGGATGATCTGAGTGTCTGACAGTTGTCTCTGTCTTTTCTGTCCAGTCCTGTCGCCATTCTCCTCTGACTGCATCTCTGAAGAAACAGCAGCAGGTTTCCAGAAACACTTTAGATCTGTGTCTAGTACAAAACTACTGAAAGAAGCATGAACTGACTCCAACCCTCCACTCACCTCAGAGGACTTCAGTCTACGTACTGGCTCTTCACAAGATCAAATCAACTGCCTTCACTCCTGATTGCTGTAGTTTGAAGTTGAACTCAGGGTCCAGATGTTTTTCAGATGGGAGGGGTTGGACTTCAGAAACTGAGACAGGCAAAAATCACAGCTGATCTTTGACAACTGCAGCTCCTCAATCTGAAGAATAAAAGATGTAAAAAATCATTGATAATTAATCATATTGGTGTTTCAGGTTTTAATGTTTCAATCACATTACTAACGTCCTCATCTAATGAGCTGTTCTCTAATGAAGTAGGAGTGGACTTTTGTCCTTGTGTTATTGTGGATTATCAGGTCACTTTTCAACACTGTGAACTAACACTCATCTTTGAGGTGACATAAGAAATTTAGGAAGGGGGGGGGGGGGGGGGGGAAAGGGGGGGGTGGGGGAGAGGGGGGGGGGGGGGGGGGGGGGGGGGGGGGGGGGGGGGGGGGGTGTGGTTTATATCTAAGAAAGAGAAAATATGACCAGGATGAATTTACCATCTGTATGAGTAGAAGTTCTGTATGAACCATAATTAATTTCAGTTTATGATCAAACAAATCAGATCCACATAGTAACAACATCCCAGTGAACTGACCTCAGAGTCTCCAGTCTACAGTCCTGGACTCTTCAGAAAACCACACAGATATTTTCATCCCTGAATCCTCCAGGATGTGTGTCACTCAGGTCCAGCTGAATTCAGAGGGGAGGGTTGGACTTCAGAGCTGAGACAGAGATTCACATCCCAGCGCGCTGATCTTTGGGAAATTAAAAACTGCAAGTAACTCAATCTGAATAAAGAATAAAAGATGTTAATAAAAAATCATTGGATAATCGATCAGATGTGTTCGTTTTAATGTCCAGATCAACAGCACTACGTCCCTAATCAATGAGCTGTTCTCTAAAATTGAGTAGAGTGACTTGTCCTTGTGTTTATTGTGGATCATCATCATTTCAGCCTTCTACACACATCATCCAAAACATCAACACAACATTCAGAACAACTATTCAGTCAACACACATCAATTAATAGCTGCTGACCTCAGTCAAGTGTCTTATACAGATCAATATCCAAATCACACATGTTTGAAAACAAACTGTTCATTAGTTCATTGTTCCATGGACCTTCTTCTTCCTGTATTTGGTATCTCAGTAGTTGGTGTCGTAAAATGTTAAAGGACAAGTCATATTTTCAAGTCCTGTCTTCAAACAACTAGTCACATTCAGATGGACTTTACAGAGTTCTAGAATTCCTACTGTCCACACTGACTGGAAAGTGGTCTCTTCCTAACATAACTACACTGGAAGAAATGACTTGATGAGTTTCTCCACAGACCGTATGAACAGAAAGAATGATTCCTGACTCCAATAATTCTAAAATGTATGACTCTTAAATGTACATGTGAACACTAGACTGGTCCTGATTTGAGATCAGACCGACCACCAATGACTGAGGAGACACCTGCTGATATTAACAACATGATGCTCCTTCATTTGAACCAACTGTTGCTGGTCAATTTTCTATCTGTCAGTCCTGACAAGAGAACTGTTTAATGTGATAAAAACATCCAGTGAACTGACCTCAGAGTCTCCAGTCTACAGTTTGGACTCTTCAGTCCATCACACAGCTGCTTCACTCCTGAATTCAGCAGATAGTAGTTGTTACTCAGATCCAACTCTGTCAGATGGGAGGGGTTGGACTTCAGAGCTGAGGCCACAACTTCACAGTGACTCTCCAAGAGTCCAGAGTAAGAAAATCTGTTATGACACATAAATATAAAATAGGTTAATATGAATGAGCATGTATTTCATAATAAACACCATCTCACCACTATTAATGCACCACCTCACACAGAGCGACACACTAGACCTGTCAATGTAAGCTTCCGGTGGACTGTAGGCCACGGCCCAATGCTGCTGAGCCAATCACAAGGCCGCATATTACATGATGACTCTGTCAGGTATGTTTATATACCCTTCTGTTGCATGTTTGAAATAAAATTTTATTTTTTCTAATATGTAAACCTGTGTATTGTTTGAATAGCTTAACACTGAATACAAAATAATGATAATAATGTACGTTTATAAATAGCACTGGGCTGAATTTGAGAACACATATAATAGGTAGGGGGTCCCGACTGAATGTCTCCAACACTTTGGGGGACCTTTACCTAAAAAACACTGAAGACCCCTGCTTTAAGGCACATTTAGAATAGATTAAATGGGTAACTAAGGTCCAAATCAATGTAGTATTCAATGATCACATCAAATATACTGCATATACTAATAAAGGAAGGCAAAGAGAGTGTGTAGAAAAGCTGGAAAACATCTGTAATACAACTGATATGTAATTTTTGCAATAAATAAGTTGAACACAGTGTGAAAATTTAAAAAACTATGCTAATCTAAACTGACTCATGATGTTAATCATATCTGGACTCACTGAGCCTTTCTGCAGTTCCTCACAGCTGGAATCAGTCTCCGTCGTCCCTTCTCTGATGTGTTGAACTTGTTCAGATCCAACTCATCCAGAACCTCCTCTGACATCTGCAGCATGTAGGCCAGAGATGAGCAGTCGATCTCAGAGAGTTTCTTCTCTGATCTGTTCTCTGACTTCAGGAACTCTTGGATCTCCTGATGAACTGAGAGGTCGTTCATCTCCATCAGACAGTGGAGATGTTGATGTTTCTGTCGGGAGAAATGTTGGACATGTTCAGCTCCTTCAGGGTTGTTGATGGCTCTCTGGAGATTTCTGGACTGATCTTGTCTGACCCACAGACCTCTTAACATCGCTGGTTTGGACTGCAACAGACGCCATGAAGGAAGCGAACATCAGGTCCAGGTGACCATTTTTACTCTGCAGGATTTCTCCATGACCTTCTTCAAGGAAGAACATCCAGAGTTGAGTCATTGTAGTTTTTGTCCCAGGAAGTCCTCCAGCACCTCTGTCTTCCTAGTTGGTGTAACAGTGATCATGTAACGCAGCCAGAATCCTGAACACTCAGATGGACGAAGCAGAACACCTTGTCCTGGTACAGTCTCTCTCCGCTTTAAAGATCTGGTGTCAACACTCCTGAGTACACTGAGGCTGCTCTGATATTGATGCGGACACTCTGTCAGGTCAGATTCATAGAAGATCAGGTTTCCATTCAGCAGCGATCTATAGCCATTTTCCCAGACAGACTCAATCATCTTCATGGTCCTCGTGGGACTCAAGAGTGGATCTTTCTCAGATCCTCCTCATACTTGACTCTTCTTCACTTTGGTCTAACCACCAGGAAGTGGATGTACACTCAGTCAGCGGTCTTGGGCAGCTCTCGTCTCCTCGCTGGGTTTCAACACATCCTCCAGAAGTGTAGCAGAGATCCAGCAGAAGACTGGGATGTGACACATGATAGGAGGCTTCGTGATGCGTCTTGATGTGGTAGATGATGCTGCTGCCTGCTCCTTATCTCTCAATCTCTTCCTGAATACTCCTCCTTCTGGGGTCCAGTGAACCCTCTGACCTCTGTCACTATGTCACACACTCAGAGGGATCTGATTGGCTGCTGCAGGTCGTGTGGTTATCCAGAGGTGAGGCAGAGGGAAGCAGTTTTCCCCCTGATCAGGTTGGTCAGCAGCACATCCACGGAGTTGGGGGGGTGGTGGACTCTGTAACATCAGTCAGGATCTCAGTGTTGTGGATGTCCAGAGAAGTCGACACTCATCCAGACCATCAAAGATGGAACACAACCTGGAACTCTTCAAAGCTGCAGATTCCTGCTTCATTGGTTTCTAGTGAAGAAGTGATGAACAAGTTCCACCAAGCCTGAACTTTCTCTCTTTCAACAACATTCAGCTCTCTGAAAGTCAATGGAAATGATGTAGTGGAATGTCCTGGTAGCTTTGTCTTCAGCCCAGTCAGAGTGAACTCTGTGTTAAGACTGTTTTTCCCCATGCCAGCCACTCCCCTTTGTCATCACTCTTCTGATTGGTCCATGGTCTTCCCAGGTGAGCTTTAAAGATGTCTCCTGGTCCTGATGATTGTTTCTGCTCGGTTCCTAGTTTTTCCTGGAGGCTGTTTTCAATCTGTCTGACCTCATTGTTCATCATTGACCTCTGCAGTCTCTCCTCGGTGATGTAGAGCTCTGTGTAGATCTCATTCAGAAGAGTTGACTTTCCTGCTTTAGCAATCCCCTCAAACACACACTGGGACTTCTCCTTCAGACTAGATTTAAGTTCACATCGACAAACTTCAGCTTCATGTCCTGAAGGAAGAAACGACAAATAAGATCAGTGAACACATTTCCAACATTTAAGTCCCTGAAGAATGAGTGATTATACTGTATCTTGTTTCATCTCTTGAGACATTAGTAAATGTTTAATTCATTCATCAGGTTCAATGTTCATAGAAATCCTCTTACTTCTCTCCAGACGATTAAGCCAGCTCCTCCTGCTTCATTCTCCTCAGAAGTTCAGTGGATCTTTCACAAAATCCTCTCTGCTGCAACCTCTGTCTCTCATCCTCACCCTCCAACACCTCTCTCATCCTCCCTCTGACTTCTCTAAGCATTCTGGGTAATCTGGAATCAGATCTATCTGAATTCATCTTCAGCTCGTTTTTGTTTTTTTTTTTTTGGTGTTTTGATTTTTTTGTTGTGTTTGTTCTTTTTTTTATTTTTTTTTTTTTTTTTTTTTTTTTGTGTGTGTGGTTTGTTGTGGGGGGGGGGGGGGGGGGGGGGGGGGGGGGGGGGGGGGGGGTGTGGGGGGGGGGGGGGGGGGGGGGGGGGGGGGGGGGTGTGTGGGGGTTGTGTGTGTTTTGTGTGGTGGTGTGTGTATGTGTGGTTTTTTGTTTTTTTTTTCTTCTTCACAATAGTGGACAATGTTGTTCCTCCAGCAGCTGGAAACAGAAAACTATCTGAAGTGACAACCAGACTGAAATCAAGAGACAAACATCAGATCCATGTGGACAGACCTGACAGTCCACTGGTCTACAAAGAAGCAGCATGGAGAATGATGGAAAAGTATTGTTGTCCATGTACAGACCTTAAATATGGATCCAGCGTGTTTGATGCTGTTGAACGGACTGATCACTAGAAAATTTAAACTCTGCTGCTTCACATCGTGAATGAATCATCAACAATTTGTTTTACATCATATCATCCACAGAGACCAACATGTAAATGTTCCATGATTGTGATATCTGGATGTGAACATGAATCAGATGACTCACTTGTAGTCATTACTGTTGATTATTCTTTTCTGACCCACTGAGAATCAACAGCTTTCACTCTTCTTCTTGATGTTTGGTCACTAACGTATTTACATCGGATTTCTGACCTAACTTCTGGTTCCAATTTGTCTCTTGAATGAATCATGTTAAATGTTGATCTTATAACAGAGTCAGTCAGGTTCAGGTTATGTGGTGTCTGTTCAGCTCACTTTTCTTCCTGAGATAAATCACAGGATAGACTCTGCACAGGCAACCACTGATAAGTTTATACTGATACAGACACATGTAATGATTCATCTCCACAGTCAGCTCCTGGTTTCCTCGTTCATCATGACACATTTCTTCTTTAATGCTCCTATTGTTCTTTTCGTTTGAGGGAGAGTCTGACTTTGCATAAATATCACTGCCATATAATCTGAATGGGGTCGTGGAGGATTTGCACTAATGAAGATCATGAACATGTTCCCAAACCTCACAATAAGACACAATTAAAAATCACACCTAAACAATTTCAACTGAGTCACAACTTACCTTCTGGAGTCAAAGCTTATTGGACGATTCATTGACTGGTAACTCTTCATAGACACACAGCTGGGATCAGGTTTATGTTTACGTTCTGGTGTCTGATGGATACTGACAAAGAAAGAGAAAGGCACTTTTAGTTCACACCCACAGAAGCTGTGTGTGAGATTGTGGAGTATTGAGCTGTGTGAAATGTGGAAATACATTAAGGTTGTTTTCAACACACATAGAGTTCTTTATCTCACCTCTGAGCCTCACACTTCTTCATGAACATCTCACATAACTTTCTCACATTGGTTTTAGAGGGAGGGACTCCCTCCTCTCTGTCCTCACACTGATCCATTCTGCTGGATTCACATCATCTCACACACACTTTCTACCTTCACCTGCAGAGGAAACTCAAATCATTCACTTAAACATCAACTGGAATCATCATGGACGTTATTAATGCTGTAAAAACATCAGCTGCTCCTCCTGTGACTGGTTTTTATTTTCTGTTTCATATCAGTGTCATGTGAAGTCAGACCACAGAGACGGAGAAGCTGTCATCAGTTTCTGTTCTTCTATTATCATTCAACTAGATGAAGTCAGGAAGCTCCTAACGATGGACTCTTTATTGTAGATATGGTCTTTAACCAAACAAAGTTAAAATCTGTGCTAACAAAGTTTCACCAACACATTTTGAAAACCAGAGAAAACAACGTTCTAGATACGTCTGTGAAAGTTCTCAGTTATCCAGGTCATGGTTTATCCAAAAACACTGAAACAAGGACAAGAGGACTTTCTTGAAGACAATTCGTCCAAGTAGCTTCTTCAGTTCTAAAGGAGGTGGATGATTAAATAGACACATCAGAAACTGACTGGTGTAAAAACTCTGGTGAATAAAAGGAAGTTGGTTTATACTTTTAGTTTCCTGCTTTGTCCTGATCTTAGACTTTCAGCTCTGACTCAGTTAATGTGAACTATCAAACAGATTTCTGCTGAAACTAAACTGCTAACATCTGATATTAATAAAGAGTAAAACATTAGAAAGTGCAGATCTTACCTTCAGACGGAGGTTTGAACGGAGGAAAAGTTTAGATTAAAACTTCCTGCTGCACCACATTTGTTGAAGTGAAATTTTTAATGGAAGTTCTCAGGGAGGAGTTTATGAGAACAGCAACGTCATGAGTCTCTGCTGACATAAGTGTTTCTTTCAGTGTAACATCTGTTCACATATAGACCATCATTATCAGACTGTAAATATTAGAGCTAAAATACTCCAGTAAACATGTAACATCACTGTGAACATCAGTATTATTGGATGTGGACAGTTGTATTGATGTAGTATTGATGATTATAAATACCTCATGTCTTTTATATACAGTGTGTTTACTGAACTGGTGTCATGCAGTTCACAATTTTACCACCAGAGGGAGACAAACACAATCTACCAGACTGAAACATGTTCAGGGTTGGTACTATTGATCCGTCCGCCTGTCGCTCATATGTGAACTACAGCTGTATAAATGTGTGAGCCGCTGAAGTCTGTCTGAAGAGGAGAAGAAAGGTGGAGCCAGGACGAGACAGCGAGTCATCACTGAGTCCTTCAACAGTGTCTTCCTAGGAGACGCTGATTACTGACTTCAGTTTGTGTGTAGACATTCAAACACTAGGAGTTCACCACATTCTTCAGACTAGAGAATGACATTTTATTCAAGTCATTATAAATATATACAACAATTCAGTTCTTATTTTCAAACCCTCTAAGAGGCATAAAAGACTCTTCTATAATCAAAAACATCAAACTATAAGGTTCTGTCTGCATCTGATGATGTATATTTATCAAGACTCCAGTCATTCGTAGCTCTGAAGCATTAGATGAGATACAGCAAAGATATTCTACAGTTTATGCTCCAACCAAGTACTACACATGTTTACTTCAGACTGAGCCCTGTTCACATTCGCTCAGTGGTTCTATTGGTCCAGGATCAGATGGATGTTAATAACTTGCCTGTCTTTTTCTGTCTCGGAGGTTGCTCCTGTTTGTTCACCGATCAGGTTTTCCTCCAAAAGACGCCACTTCTCTGTCCTTTTCTGCTTTGAGTTCAGAGCTGTTAATGCCCTCAGATGTACAGTATTTAATGAAGGACCTCTAGGACGTGCTCTTTTATTAGAAGCTCTCTGATCTTTAATCTGTGATTAATTTAATGTGAACAATCAAACTAATTTCTGCAGTAACAGTAAAAGTAAAACATTAGAAACAGCTGACTTTACCTTCAGACGGAGGTTTACATGGAGAAAAAGATCTGCGACACAGCGCTGTTGAAAGTGATAGTAAACTGGAACTAGGGAACAGCCTAGTTTTATGACATGTACTCATAAAATAATTTGCTCCTGCACGTTTATTTTTGATTCTTTTAGTTCATTTTCTTGATAATACTGATGGTCAGTGCAGGACTGGAGTATTTTACTACAGTCTTAAACCACCTTATGATTTAAGGTCAACTCTGATCACTTCAGACAGTTTTAAAATGTTCCAGTGACATTAACTCGTGCAAAGAGGCAAAACTATTACTTTTACACACTGAACACATCTGTCAAAAAGTAGACTTTAATTAAAATAAACCCAGAAAGACCACCTTTGTGGGAAAAATGCAACCAATAAATTCATATTTATATCATGATAAGAGTCAATGGATTTAGACGAACTTCCAGACTGCTCAGAGCAGTACAACAGTGGTAAAAACATTTAAAGGTTTCAGGACCGATATTCTCTCCTGTTATGAGACCTTTAAAGAAATTAAGACATAAATAAAACAAACAGCTCAAGAGCTCAACATGTGTTCAGTGTGGTGGGCTACAGGTGTAAAGGTCAGATTATTAATACTTCTGATGGCAAGTTTTCTATTAAAGGACCAGCTCTAACATTAAAAGATCAACATCTAAATTCAGGAACTGGTGGTTAACAGGACCTACAGCCATCACTCATGTCCAACAAGACTTGAGTTTGTGTTAATGTTCAGATATAAGGAGTTCCTCATATTATGAAAACTAGAGATTAACATTTCATTGAAGCTGCATAAATAGATAATGTTAATTGAAGTCTTCTGAAAACACTTGTTCGATAGTTTCTATGTTGAAGGAAAAGACAATCTGTATGTGAACACAGATAATATTAAACTGTGACAGTCAGTGACAGGTAGATACACTGGTAGAAAAAATATTTAAAAAGACGAATCCAGAAACTATAACGATCACTGGCCTCTAGTGGTCACTGTCGGTAACTACAACTGTCCACATCCAATAATACTCACATTCACATTTACTGCAGTGTTGTCAATGACACAGTTGTTTGTTTCCACAGTTTTTTATTTGAGTTTGTACCAAAGGAAATATAAAAGATTTTATATTTTCAATGCACTATATTTATTCTCACACCTGGAATTGTAACAAACATGTATTCAGATCAATTCATTATAACAATTAATAATTACGTAGTACTTAAAATATTCAAATACTCAAAGAATGAATAATTGACAGATCAATTCACAATAGATTAATCTTCAGTTATGGCCTGAAATTAAATGATTAAAACCAGCTACAAAAGAAAACTTTATGACTAAATCACATTTTTACTTTCGCTATGTCAAGTACATTTTCCTGTCAACCCTTAAAGTTCATGGACACACAGGCCAACAAATCACCTGACAGTTTCAATAAAGAATAAAACATATAAAATGTAAATATCAAATTATTTGTACATAATATTGGCTTTTACCAGAATACAAGCTTTGAGTAATGAGTCTACAAATCAAAGACAACACATTATTTTACAATTAATTTATATTCCAGATAATTTCATGGAACTCTGACTCATAATTTCCTAAAATGCAACTGCTTTACAAAAATGAATCATCTTTTACAAAAGCTCTCCTCTTGACTCCACCTCCCAGTAACATGGTCCAGTCAGAGTCTCTTTACACACAAGCTGCTGCTGATTCAACCTCTGGATCATCAGGACTCAGCTCATCCTCTCTCAGCTGACAGACCGTTTTGTTAATACGGACCTCCAGCTATAGAGAGAAGAAGAAAGAAGAGAAAAGGTGTTTTAGTGTTTCCAGAGACTCTTTTCATCAGGTGTCAGTCTGTGATGCAGCACATCCAGTATAAAGAGCAGCAGAAACTTCAGTCCTGTTCAGAGCAGCTGTGGAGCTCAGCCAGCTTCCATTCAGCTTCATGTTAACGTGTTGGAGCTGGAAGCTCACAGACCTGCACAGACTTTTAGCATCAAGTCTGTTTCCTCTGCACATTTCTCTCAAGTCCACAGAGGAAATAAACTGCTGAGAGTCATCAACGCTTCATTACTGCACAAACACTTTAGTGATGGATTTACAGCTGTTCCATTTCAATAAAGAGTCTGAGTGTGTTGATGAATATCTCATGTGTTTCTGAAGCATCAGCTGACTAAGAAACATTGAAGATATTTGATGAAACTAATGACAGAGATACAGATGTGATGACTGGACCTCAGCAGAGGTTCTGCTCTGTAGAAAGACCACATGGTTACTAAATGTAATGATGGTTCTGTGATTTACAGGCTTCAGTCAGACTGATCTCAGAGCTGTGACAAAGATGAAACTGATCAGTTGTTTAGTTTTGAGGTGAGAGAACAAAGAGTCTGAGATCAGATCTGATGAATGAGGACCACTGTCTCTATTCATCTAGTAAGGCTGTCAGCTGGAATCCACATTTATTTCCTGAAAACATCAACACAACAAGCTTCAGGATGATCTGATTGTCTGACTGTTGTCTCTGTCTTTCTGTCCAGTCTGTCTCCATTCTCCTCTGACAGCATCTCTGAAGAAAACAGCAGCGGGTTTCCAGGAAACACTTTAGATTCTGTGTCTAGTACAAAACTACTGAAAGAAGAATGAACTGACTCCAACCCTCCACTCACCTCAGAGTCTCCAGTCTACAGTCTGGACTCTTCACAAGAACAAGAAGCTGCTTCACATCTGAATCCTTCAGGTTGTTGTAACTCAGGTCCAGATGTTTCAGATGGGAGGGGTTGGACTTCACAGCTGAGACCAGATAATCACAGCTGATCTCTGACAACCTGCAACCAACCAATCTGAATAAAGAATAAAATATGTTGATAAAATCATTGATAATCAATCAGATGTGTTCAGGTTTTAATGTTCAGATCAACATTACTACGTCCTAATCAATGAGCTGTTCTCTAAAATGAGTAGAGTGACTTTGTCCTTGTGTTATTGTGGATCATCATCATGTCAGCCTTCTACACTTTCAACTAACACTCATCTTTGAGATGACAGAATAAATTTAGGACAAGAAAAGAGAAAATATTAATAGGAGTGAATTTATAACTTCATGGGTGGAAATTTGTATGGACATGAATTAAGTCCAGATTCACTAAAGTAACAGACACTGACCTCAGAATCTCCAGTCTACAGTCTGGACTCTCCAGAAAACCACACAGATGTTTCACTCCTGAATCCTGAAGTTTGTTTCCACTCAAGTCCAGATGTTTCAGATGGGAGGGGTTGGACATCAGAGCTGAGACCAGAGAATCACAGCTGATCTCTGACAAACTGCAGGAACTCAATCTGAATAAAGAATAAGGGTTTTTAATAAAATCATTGATAATCAATCAAATGTGTTCAGGTTTTAATGTTCAGATCATCATTACTACGTCCTAATCAATGAGCTGTTCTCTAAAATGAGTAGAGTGACTTTGTCCTTGTGTTATTGTGGATCATCATCATGTCAGCCTTCTACACACATCATAAAAACATCAACACAACACTCAGACAACTATTCATGTCAACACACATCAAGAACATGCTGCTGACCTCAGTCAAGTCTCTCATTACAGGATCAATATCAAATCACACATGTTGAAAACAAACTGTTCATTAGTTCATTGGTTCCATGACCTTCTTCTTCCTGTATTTGGTATCTCAGTAGGTTGGTGTCGTTAAAATGTTAAAGGAGAATTTTTCATATTTTCAAGTCTGTCTTCAAACAACAGTCACATGTCAGATGAACATTACAGAGTTCTTAGAATTCCTACTGTCCACACTGACTGTAAAGTGGTCTCTTCCTAACACAACTACACTGGAAGAAATGACTTGATGA